>NC_091945.1:18523817-18703184 GCF_041260155.1 Ptychodera flava | reverse complement strand
ATGTACTCCGACATAGGGTCTTGATTTTACTATGGTTGCGTACAGAAGTCAACTTTGACTGTACGTACGAACAGAGCGAAGAGTGGTATATCCGATAGCTGTCCGTGAGATGTAGGCGTCGACAATACCACTGCTTTATGACACTGCGTACCGTGCAGCAGTCACAAATGACCATGAAAATGTTAAACATGTTTTGTAAAGTGTAATACTGCTACAGACCACAGACAACTTGAAGCAATACAACGACACCGTCGTACTATAGGCCGTATTTTGTGTTGGAACTGTGTAGAGTTTTAAATAAAACAGACAACAGACTTTATAAGACTCTTTCGTTCACCGAATATTTTAATGCTTTCTTGTCATTACGACATTAGTTAACAAATCTCTTACAGACTTTATGTAAATGTGCAATTTTTTTTACCGAAAAGGCATGCTTGATTCCGTCTATGATTCTCCGAAATTAAACTTAAATAATTTTTTATTATTCTTAAATTTTCTCATCATTGTTTTTCAATGTTGGTACACTAATTGACATCTTTCTACCACTCATATTTTTTTCTCAATGTTTTGAAATCGATAGTATTTATAGAAATATACAAGCTGACTCTTGAATCATATAGTGCTATACCTGTATACTCTATTACATGTATGTTCGTAGTTTTCGAATTTATGTGAAGACGTTAATATCAAGTTTGTAGGATAAGGCGTAGCGCACACGGGGTGTCCTGAAAGCCTCAAACAAAGTTAGCACACTTAGTGAGAACTTCTCTACACAAAAGATCTGCTTTTGCAAATCTTTGATAGCATTGACCTATCTAGCTTTGTCTGACGACTTTACAGTACTGCTTCATGCAATTGGATATTTGTCCACTGGGATAAAAACATATCTTTTACCTCCATGCTTCAACGATGAACTGTAACACTTGTTCGTCACCTTTATAATAGCTTTCGGTCGGGGTGCCATTAAGATTCACGGGCCGCTTGGGCTAAATGTAGTAGATTCGAGTCGTTTTGTAAAGGGTGTTTGTACACAAATCCCCGTACAAAGAATAAAGAAAATTTAATATATATCTTTTGCTCAAGACATCCTGTTTGATCATGAGAGGCAATAAGCATGAGACGTCGACCTTTAGGTGAGAGAGAGAGAGAAGAGAGAGAGAGAAGAGAGAGAGAGAGAGAGAGAGAGAGAGAGAGAGAGAGAGAGAGAGAGAGAGAGAGAGAGAGAATACTGCATGGTTACGGAAGAGCAAAGGTTGTGATTTTCTTTATTGCCCTTCTACTATGTCTAGATCTGATATGATCAAGGTAAACACAGTGACCATAGTAGTTTTTCCCGGGCCACAGAGATCTAGACGCGGCCAGATCAACGGCAAAATGCGTTGAACGGGCCATTTGTGAAATATCATACTTTATACTTTATCAATATTCGCCATCTCACATAATACAAGTGATAAATCTGTATAAATCAGCACTTTTCTAAGTTAGTCATCGCTCATTTATAAAAAAAAAAACGCGCCCGCTTATTGGGAGCAGACAGTCTTCCTAAGGAATCAGACAAATTATATCGGTATAGACTAAGTAACTGCTACAGTAGCGAAATCGCATGCTTTATCGCGGCATGAGGAAGACGAACGGTGTGCTTATGAATGATGTGAAATAACTGGAAAATGTTGCTCAGCAGTCACTCTCATCGAGGGATTTACTTTCTGAATTCAATGGCTTGTTAACAAACAAGTGAGTAAGTAAGTATGTATGTATGTATGTATGTATGTATGTATGTATGTATGTATATGTATGTATGTATGTATGTATGTTGTATGCATGCATGCATGCACGCACGCACGCACGCACGCACGCACGCACGCACTCATACATGCATGCATTCATGCATTCATACATGCATGCATGCATGCACGCACGCACGCACGCACGCACGCACGCACGCACGCACGCACGCACGCACGCACGTACGTATGTATGGTATGTATGTATGTATGTATGTATGTATGTATGTATGTATGTATGTATGTATGTATGTTTGTATTTATGCATGCATGCATTATGCATGCATGCATGCATGCATGCATGCATGTATGTATGTATGTATGTATGTATGTATGTATGTATGTATGTATGTATGTATGTATGTATGCATGCATGCATGCATGCATGCATGCATGCATGCATGCAAAAGCTACAGCAAGGAGACTATTGCATTTAAGGCTCTTTAAACGACTCCAATATTAATCACATTAACGATAATACACAGCATAAGTGGAAGACGCCAAAGTTCCCAAACAAAGCATGGATGCATGCACTTTTATTGACACCAAGAATACCTTTGCATGCCTTCATCTGAACAATCTCAAATTCCCGTTAGGTTTCAGAAAGTAATCACTAAATCTTTTTTAACTTACTTCTCTAAATAAGTAACTCCCCCAAACCTCTGATCCATACAATAGCACTGGTTTGACTAGAGAGTAAAAAAGTGCTATTGTACCACCACTGTGTCCCATTTTGAGAGTTAAAGGTTTCCATAAAAGCAAGTAAAGAAAGAAGTGCTTTGTTTTTCAAGAAAGTCTTGCTTTTTAAAAATTTCCGATGGGATAAAAGTGATACCTAGGTAAGTATATGAAGAAACAATATCTATTATATTTATGCGGATTAAAATTTGCGTTGAATATCATAATCTTTGTTTTCTTGAGACTTATTGATAACCGCCACTTATTACAAAAGTATTCAAGCAACCTGAGTGAGTGCTGCAAACCATGCTGTGATGTTGATAATAACATGCATTATATTACCATGCCTTCCCCGTCGCATTTTGATTGGTCGAGCAGAACCACGTGACTGACCACAAATACACAGTAATGGTTTGTTTACATGCCCGTGAATATGAATAATAAGATACACAACTCAAAGAATCGTAACTTAACAGCTTAAACGTAAATCATAATCAATCACAAAATAAAATGGAGCACTTGTAGGTCAAGTTGAGATACTTTTTTCTGAAAACATCTCCGGATTTGCCAATTTTTTACAGTGCGCGTGACAGTGCGTCGCGTATTGCTCAGTTTCTGGGGCCCAGTTGTCGTTCGCTCCTGAAATTTCGGAAATTTTGACGGTTTTCTTGGGTCTACTGTTAATATAATGGAAATAACAGACTCCGCTCTGACCATTAACGTTTATTTGTGGGCGCGGGCTCGAGGAAAGCCAAATTAACGGGCTCGGCAAGCCTCGCTCTTTAATTTTTGGCTTTCCTCTCGCCCTTGCCCACATATAAACGTTAATGGTCAGCGCGTCGCCCGTTATTTCTATAATATAAGAATTGGCATTTTTCATCAAGCAAAACAGGAGCATCAATACATTTGTTATGAAGTTACCACGCCCTGTCCGTCGCATTTTAATTGGTGGTGCTGAACCACGTTGCTGACCACAAATTCATAGTAGTGGTTTGTTTACATGCCCGTGAATATGAATAATATTGTAAATATCATAACTTTACAGCTAAAACGTAAATTGTGATTTGCACAAAGATCATAATCAATCACAAAATAAAATGGAGCACTTCTTGGCCAAATTTAGACACTTTAAAAAAAATATTTCTTGATTTGCAAACTTGTGCGCGTGACAGGGCGTTGCGCTCACTGACACGTTCTGCGGGCGAGTTGTCTTTTGCGTGGGAGATTTTCATAAATTTTGACGGGTTTCTTAGGCTCGTTGATAATGTAATGGAAATAACAGACTCCGTCCTGACCATTAACGTTTATTTATTGGCGCGGGCGAGAGGAAAGCAAAAATTAACGGGCTTGGCAAGCCTCGCCCGTTAATTTTTGGCCTTCCTCTCGCCCTTGCTCATTAATAAACGTTAATGGTCAGGGCGTCGCACTTCATTTCTATAGTGACAAAAACCGCTCCATTTCTAATACTTGTCAAAATTAGAGAAAATTAGTGCTAGAAATTGTCCAAAGAGCCAAAGAGCGATTGTACCATGTCCCAGAGATAATTTTCCCTAAGGGCGTCCTTCTGGCTGGGCGCATCATCTTAAAATTGCTTATCAATGTGTTTTAGGTTACCATGCGATATGCGAAAATAAAAAAGATTTTAATGATTTTATTGGTAAGGATATGCAAAATAACCTTCATCGAAACGCGCCTTAATGGCCACAAACGCACGACGTCATACAAATGTAAATGAGTTTTGGAAGGTTTGAAAATCTCAGATACAACAAATTAAGTCAAAATAAACAACTTTATCCGGAGCTTGCATATCTGATACGTGCTCAAGTTACGAGCTCATATAGGGACGGTCGTTCAGTTAACTCAGGAATAACAATGCCACATATTAACCACACACCCACCCATGAAGCCAACCCCATTCACCCACTCACCCACCCATCAATCTATCCATCCCTCCACCTCTCCCTCCCTCCCTCCTGCCTGCCTGCCTGCCTCCTTCCTTCTTTCTTTCTTTCTTTCTAGAATCTGATGTCTTTCGAGAAAAATACATCTGTAGAGAAAGAACAACGCCCATTCGTCAGTATTTTGTATACATGCTTATAACGTCATTGTAAAAAGAGCTTGTGAAGAGAGCACTTATTTCTATCAAAATCACCTAAAAGGTTACTCTATTTACCAAGATGATGATATAAATAGTGTTCATAGAGTAAGAGTTCAAGTTCCCCTTCCCTCTGTAGATAAACCTTTCAAGTTTTGGAATGTTTATTTTGTGTTTTTATGAGTTATCTTGATGTCCGATTCCGTAGGCAAGTAAGGCTAGTAATACTATTGCACTGCGTATCAGCCTCCGAACGTACGTGCAGATGTTTCCTATGCCTGCTCGTGGGTTTGTGGTGAAAAGGGCAAGGTAATTGGGTCAATGGTTTATTTCCATTGTAGGGGATTCAATATTGAATAGATTAGGAAGACTGTCAAAGTTTTAATGCATAAAAATAATACTTATAGTCTATGCCTACTGTACCTAAAGAAGACCTTGAACACACTGAGATTAGTAATCATGCTACCACGCATCTGCAGTGAAAGGTGTCATTTGTCCGGCCTGATTAGATCAAGGGCATTCTGTTGTTCACATTTTTATGAAAATTAGTAATAATTATTTATTTTATATTCTTTATTATGAACTAACGTTCATGTAGCTACGGTCCGACCATGATATAATGATGTTGGTATTTCGATCGGAAAGGTATTCTGTTATTAATTTTCTTACACAGTTATCTGGTAACATCCAAGTTCATATTATCATAAATAAGCTTAGTTTATTCAGACTATCAATTCAGAACAATAGAGTGCCCGTTGTTAGATTCTATTTACAGGTACTGGATAAACTTTGTTGTCCGGTCCCATGCAATTGGCTATAGACGCAAGACGCTCCACCGCGCATGTTCACGACATTTTTATGTACGCGATTTGAAAACCGCAGCCTGGTATATTAAATAAGTACAAATGGCCCCGATTTTTTTTCTGGGACAATTTAAGCAAATGAGGACAAAAATACAGGGAATACATCGGTACAGCTATGACCAAGGTAGTCCCCACTTCAAAAAAGGTGAAAATTTAAACAAATGGTGAGATTAAGATAAAACTCCATTGTGACTTTCCCCAGATGTCAGTGTTGTCAGCAGACGCCAGGTAAATTACCCTTCCTGTTTTGCGTTTTTACCCTGCTGTTTTTCACTATCAAAACATTCTACGGCAGGCATGTCAATTTAAAGATCGTCAGTGGTAACGCCATCGCGCAAACGTAAATATCTGATAAGCAGTTTCGTGATCCCTTTTCCAACATGTTTGTACTCATGTTTTATGTAAACAATAACAGCATTTAAATAACAATATTGCGGCGGTCAGCCTCGTGAGATTGGCCGATGGACATACACTGGCATTGCCTATCAAGTAACGGACATCGTCTTTGGTTGACCTTCGCATGGAAAAGTATTTTTACCTTACTAGTATGCAGGTCATCTTTGCAATAATGACTACCAAGAAGGGGATGGTGATGTCTGTTGGAAGATTTGTTTTCAAAGAAAGCTTGATCAAAAGCGTTGTTGGTTTGAAACAGTTGATTTCTTTTATGAATCGGAAGAGGAAATATTCACTCGGACATTTCTTTATCCATTTGCTAGTAGTATAATGCCAATAGAGCTGTTCACAGTTTACGTCATTGTTCGCTCATTAATATGCAAAAATAAATATTTGTCCCCATTTTTAGATCATGCTTTTGAAAATTACGCATGCAAGAACGACGAAAACACATCTTAGAAGGCGACTGCCAGTGTAACAATGAATACTAAAAGACATATTCATGACTCAAGAGTACAAGCTGCAAAAACAGCCATGCATGCAACATTGATAAAATTGTCCGCATTTCAAGCAGCGTTATCCGATGTCGCGCTATAGGCCTATTTAGTAACAAACCTGTATCAGCGCTATTTCCAGGAAGAAGCAATGTTTATCGACAAGGCAGTTGCACAGCTGCAGACTGGACAACCCCCCTCCCCCACAGAGTAATTAAATCCGTCAGACCAGTCGTTCTTGAGCAGCGCCAACGGAGACTTTAGTGGGTAATACTTCGAGGTTATTGACCAATTCGCTCATTCCTAGCGTCGTATCAGCAGAAGTGTCATTGGTGCTGCGTCATACACGAGACGAATTCGGGTGTCTGACGCAGCACAAATGACACGAATGCTGATACGACGCAAGGAACAGGTTGGGTGATGACCGATTTATTATATTTATGCCAAAGTTTTACAAATGACAGGAAAACCTTAAATTTCTACTGATTTCGGCCGCACTCCATCGTCGTACGGAGCGGAGACAGATGGCCATTTTGTTTGTTGACACTGAGAGTTGCCACGTCAACTGGTGTCACGCGCGCGACATCGCTGTCACGCCATGCGCTCTTTACCTGAACATGACCAAAATTATAGAATAGAAGGGCTTTATTCCGTCTTTATTCTGAGGCAACTGAATAGTTTTTTCCAATAAAATATTAGCTAAACTTTGTATTTACAGACACTTGATTACTGATATTAATGTACTTGATTAGACTAGGGTGTTTACAGGTGCATGTGTGTGCAAGAACTTAGATTTAGAATTTCGCCTAAATGTTGAGCCACTAAAAGGGACTGGTCAATTTCTTCAGCCTGCGGGGGGGGGGGGGGATTATTTTTTGCCGATGTCAAAAAGTGGCTGACCTTCCCTATTCAAACTTTCGAAAACAGGCCGACCCCCCTATTCCAGCTTTCGAAAACAGGGTGACCCCCCCGCGCGACAAAGGTAAAACAAAAGGTGGAATATAAATTGAATAATTCAGTATATATATATATATATATATATATATATATATATATATATATATATATATATATATATATATATATATATATATAATTTAAACATTCAGTCATTCTGTGTTTTAATGAAATTGTTGTCATGTCAGTTGTAAGATAGGAACTTAACAGTGTCAATTCTAAAGTTTGAATACAGTATTTTGAATGAGCTGTGAATGTACTCCACTCCTTTTATGCATAAAGCAGATGTCCAGAACTGTTGTAAGAAAAATGTGATTGTGAAATATTAGTGCATGTTGCTTTCTAACACTGAATTCTCATAGAGGAAACAGAAAAGTATCAGGAACTTGTCATGCTTTTCATATGAACTGCAGATTTCATAATGATCAATACACTTTGCAAAACAGACTTTCAATTTACAGACATCAAGATATATCTGACATAATATCTCTGATATATTAATTTACTGCGCCCGAAGGGCACGCCGAAAAATATTAAACATCCAGATATCTCTAATATATATATACATATCTGATATATGAAAGTCATGTAGCTGAAGGGCATGCTGAAAAATATTGTTTGATATTTTAAAGAAATGCGCTCGAAGGGCACGCCGAAAAATTTTAAACATACAAGTATGTCAGATATATATATATATATATATATATATATATATATATATATATATATATATATATATATATATATATATATATATATATATATGTCTGACATATTAGAGCGGGGCTCTGAAAAATGTCTTATTATTATTAAAGTTATGCACCCGAAGGGCACGCCGAAAAATGCAACTGAATGATGAAATTTGTGGCTGGCACAATGCATTTTTCGCAAGTATGAGCCATGTCGAAATAAAAAACACACTGACCCCCCCCCCCAGTGGGCATTTCAAAAACATGGTGACCCCCTAACCACCAAAGTCAAAACAGGGTGAACCCCCCCTGAATCCACCGCCCCCGCGCCGAAGAAACTGACCAGTCCCTAATTGAAGTCTATGAGGAAACTATGAATAACTTTTTCCCATACAAAATTAGATAATCTGTGTATTTATAGATGCTTGATTATTTATATTAATGTACTTGATTGGACTAGGGTGGTAACAGGAGCATGTGTGTGCTAAAACAATTATTTTGAATTTCACCGAATTATTGAATCACTGTATATTGTAGCCTATGAGGAAACTATGAATATTTTTTTTTACAATACGAAATTAGCGAAAAAGAAAGAAATGTTTCTGGTCAGCGCCCGCGTCACTTGAACAACAGCGCGTCACCCTTTTCCCCCCGTTTTGTGGCCGGCGGCCGCGGCAAACTACGTATTGCTTCAAGTTTAAGGGTCACTGGACGCTGGTGGTGTAAGAAAATTCTTTGGGGAGCATGATCAGTGACTGCATGAACAGTATATATGGGATTATATATTGATAAAACTATAAAAACTGACCCTCCTCCCTCCCTTGAGGAAAAAAATGAAACTTTTTGAAAAATCGCGTCACCGCACCATTTTTTAAAGAAAGGCCTGACCAGAGACATTTCTTATTTGGGGGGCCTAAATCTGTGCTTTTATAAAGTTTGAAAATTGTATAAATGTACATGATGAGAATAGGGTGTGTGAAAGAGCAGATTTGAGAAAAAAACAGAATTTGACCCAAGTGATTATGTCAATTAAGATATTATTGATAGGGAATGTGACATACTTGGGAGGGCTACTGTTTTTTGTGCATTCACTCTTTGTCTAGCAAACACTTTTGAAGGGTCACGATTTTTCACTACACGACCTTGGGGGTACAAGAGTTAATGAATCAAATCAGATAACTTTTTGGGGGGTCACATTTTACAATTGAAGAATTGGAAGGGTCTAATTTTAGAAATTTGATTTGGAGAGGGTGTCGCCTTTTGCATTTTCTTTGTAGCTAAAGTTCCACCGACACCCTCTTTTCCGTAAAAAACGAATGCCTCCTTAGATACGGTAAGATGGCCGGCCACTTGGCCTTTGAGCGCTGGGCGTCACGAGATCAATTTTTTGCAGTCTATGAGCGGTCGAGCTATTCACGTAGGTATAGATCGGAATCGAGTTAGAAAAGTAGTTTTTCGTGCGCAGTCAAAATTGGAACCACATGTCGCCAGTTTTGTCCATGGCAGTCTGTGTGTTCCCGACGTTATACGGCCTCCCACAACCGCCCAAAGTTACGTGTGGTTCGATACATAGTGGCCGCCGCGTGGTATGCATAGTTTATGCATACCATGCGGCGGCCGGTACATATATGTATCGAACCATACGTAACTGTGTCACAGCCGCCGTGCCGTGCGAAAGGTAAAGTATTTACTAAAATGTTTAAATTCGGTAAATTTTGGATCAGATTCGAAATCACAATGTACTGTAGCGAAGACACCACTGTCACTTTTAACGGAATGACCATGGGAAAACATTTTTCAACTATTATTCCTGTATTTTGAGACTGGTCAGTTTCTTCGGACAGGGGTGGATTCATGAGGCCACCTGTTGTTTACTTTTGTGATTGGGCCTGGTCACCATGTTTTTGAAATATTCAATGGGAGGGGGGGGGGGGGGGCAGTGTCCTTTTTGAATTCCAACATGGGCTCCTACTTGCCTAAAAACATTCGTACCAGCCACAAATTTCATCATTCAGTTGCATTTTTTCGCCGCGCCCTTAGGGTGCGTAACGTTAATCTATCAGACATATTTTTACTGTCAGCCGCGGCTATTGAGAACGTGCCGTTATTTTGTCAATATTTCGAACATCATTCGAAGAATTCTGCTTTTGCAAACTTTGTATGAAATTTTCAAAATTATTAATTATTATTTGTACGAAATCATCAATTTTATGTTTAATATTTTACAAATAAAAAATGTATAATGAAGAACGGTGTTCAGCTCATTCAAAAACCGGAACTACTATACGAGCAACGGATGTCTTGAAGGTCAAGACGACGGAAGTTCATGAAAACTGATTCAGGAAACGTGTTGCACAATATGCTTGGTCACGCATCCATTTACTATCTTTCAACATGTAAAATGTAAAATTTAATAAAAGTGTCTCGCATTAAACAAAATTAATGAAAGTTTTGCAGAAATTGTCCGACTTTGTCCCTTTAACGATTCATCGCAAATCAACGACGAAAAGACACAAATTCAAAAAAATCTAGTATGGACGGTATTTTGTATTTTACACATGTATTTATACGTAACCTCATATTTCCCTATGCCTCGGGTCCAATATCCACCGCATGTGGAATATGAATTCGTCGTAGTCGTATACCAATAGTGTGACGTCATGCTATAGGATAACTAGCATGGGTCTGTGTATGCGATAATGAATCTGTAACGGCCTGATACGGGATTTGCGGACCAAAGGGTAGGACCTGAGCCTGCGAGAGCCAGTACTCCGTACGATCTTGGAGGTTAAATAATCACCCTCCATGGTACGATCGAGTGCTGCAAAGAGGGACCGTGCTCTATCAAAATCCGCTCCTGATCCTCAGCCTACGCGTACAGCGCGTAATCCAGGCCAAAATCAACACTTAACATTTTAAGCCAACCTCCATGCAACTCTCACGACGCGCCATACACACACCCATCGACGAGTGTGTAAAGGTAAAACGAACCGAGCCAGGAAACCAAATGGTTATGCGGACTATGACATGTCATCTTCAGCGTTAGATTTCACTGTGAATAAGCAAAGTTCATTTATCACATAACCGTCGATCGTTCCCTTTCGTTTTCAAAATTCAGGCCTGATTTAATACCAGAATGAAAGTAATTCAGAAATGCGCGCGATTGCCCAGCGTGCATATTATTGACTTAATACTCTGCAAAGTACTTGTATCGCACAAAGGTGAGTGAGTGAGGGCGCCTTTACCCAGAATGTTACACAAGTGCGAGCTATTACAGTTTTGAAGTTTCCCCAAACATAAATTATATCTTCAGTCTGCAGAGGCAGTATTATGGGCTGCACTTTCAATTTTTCAACACGACATAAAAAGTGCTACATTTTCTCATCTAAATACTCATCAAACTAATCACAAGGGAAAACAAAGAAAATGGACTTACCCTCGCCTTCCGACAAAAATGTAATGCAAAATTATTCATAAAAATATTCATAAAATTATTCATGAATGCAGAAATATTCATGGCATGGCATTTGAATGTAGGGTTCTCTATGTTGTGGATTGGGCGCGAGGAGAGATGTATGGGGGAGGGTGGCACGGAGGGGCTATCACGGCGAGAGATGTTATAAAATGTTATAAAATAGAGATTGTGATCTGTGCTTATTTTCATGGGTGTGAAAGCCCCTCATGTACCTTCAATTTTTTCAAGCCCTCCTCCCCCAAATTTGCCTCTTTCAGAGGCATTTTTTATTAGGATATTTAATGTCACTTTTTATTTTGTTTTATTTAGATCTGCTCCATTGAAAGAAGCGAGTTTATGCTATATTGTCGCCAGTATTAAAGTCCCTGCGACATCATCGTTTCGAGGGATTGCAAACTCATCCTCATTAACCAAGCCAATCTCCTTGGCAACCGAGCTCAGAGGCCGCATCAATTACCGCCGCGATGGAAGGCCATAATTGGTCACTGCGTTGGCGATGACGCTTTTAAAAGTCTGAGCTCTGTCGTCTTTCCGACCACTGTGCCGCATCACAGCTCGACACACACTGACCACGTGCTGTGAATTTTCATCTCCGACGCCGGCATCTCAGAGCTACAAACAATGAGCGCTCAAGTGAAGATGGCACTAACAAAACGCCTCTCTCAGATTATGGACAGCTTTGAACTTTCTAGCGACGAAGAAGATAATTTTGTACAGGCAGCAACGTGGAAAGAGAGAAAGACCATTGAGAGAAGGCGATCAAATGCTAGGTAATATTTTCCTTCGATTCCTCCAAAAAATCAGAAAATCTTAGATGTTAAATTGCTAATAGTAATGTGATATCAACACCGTGATCGTTAGTGCTTGACCAGTACACACAGCGCATTCCTGCTTATGTTCACTAATGTCAATTGACTTCAAAACATTTTTAATATAGTATATTTTACGAATACCGGCATTTGCTTGAGCTACTGGACATACACAAATGGTGACGCCGCCGCAAGATAAACTTTTCTTTTTTTTTACCATGCAACTGTCAAACAATGGCCAGTTAATGCGTTTAAGTTTCATGCCTTGGACTTTCCTACAACTCTATTATATTTATCTGTTGCTGTCGAATTGAAATAACAATTAATTTTTTGAAATGACGCATTATGCAAAACACACACACAGTTTCATGGTTGCTGATAGTTTTCATTTTTCTTTGCAGTTCAAGGGTGGCGTTAAGGAAAAATATACGTGATGCAGAAAGAGCGCAGCAAAGAAACGACATTCGGCAGCGCTACGGCATCAAACCCCAAGAGAAAGACGTGAAAGTGGCAGAATCTTTGAAGAACTTGAGAACAATCGAGCGTTCGTGGTCCAGTGATTCGACCTCTTCAGAGTCAAGTTTGTCTTCTCTCACACCAAGCGGAGTGTTTGAGAAGACGAAATGCCGAATTATGTGAGCGGTGGTGTCATTCGCCGTCCAATCGTCGGAGGGCCTATAGTTCATCCCTCAAATACGTCTGTGTGCAAGTCTGACTCAGGGAAGCCGAACGGTTGAGACGCTGCCATCGGAGTCTCGTCCGCCGCAGACGTTGCTGCGTCTTGCCGTGTATTCCCGGACCGGTAGCGAGCCATGGTTGCACCACTGAGGGCTGGGTGCCGAAGGAAGTCGACCTGGTGACAGTGGCACCGTACCCGTGAGATGGTTGAAGAAAAGACGTGCAGGGCTGCATATATACAATGTTTCAGTACACTACAATGCTGTGCATCAGTCACAAATGACCTTAAAAACTGTTAAACCTGTGTAAAAAACTGTAACAGGACTGCCTCAAACTGTACAAATTGAACAGCACAATGACACTGTTGGTTGTGTATTGCGTTAAAACGAAAGGAATGTTAAAATAGACAACTTACAGGCTTCTGAAGATCTTTTTCCGTTAATGATTTTTTAGAGTATATTTTCAATTTTCTGCAGCAGAATTTATGTATTATGTATTTTTTGCTGGAAAAGTATGCAATGCGACTATATTCCACCTGAATAATTAACCTTTCATAAGTTTTAAGAAATCATAGTTTCTGTCACTAATTCTCTCAAATGGATGCTTTTACTCGATTGAGCTTCTTGCGACTACTGCTACATTTCTTCTGTTTTTTTTTTGTAATGTTTTCATTATAATACCTGAACTGTACAAGAATACTGTCTTTAACTTTATGCTTCTATACGGGTATACTCAGTAATGTTCGCTGTTTTCGGATCTATGGGATGGGAATATTATTTGTATAGCAAGCGACATCAGTTGTCATGGGACGAAACTCCGTACTTTCGTTTATACATCTGCCTTAAGTTTATAAATCGTTGGCGGATCAGATACATATATCACAGGCAACTTTGCAGGACGTGCTCCACTTGTCAGTTGATTATGTTCCGACTAGGTACGAACTTGAACTCTAAATCAAATCGTACAAGGAAATAAATGTATTTTATATAGCTCAATATATTGTGTTTGATGCCCTTCTGTGATCACGAGGAAATTAGAATGATATATACGTGCGACATGCTGATGATGCATGGAGAGAGAGAGAGAGAGAGAGGAGAGAGAGAGAGAGAGAGAGAGAGAGAGAGAGAGAGAGAGAGAGAGAGAGAGAGACAGACAGACAGACAGACAGACAGACAGAAACAATGTGTTGCGGTAGGGCGCGGGAGCGTCAGTATTTGTTTCAAGAAAAATCGGGGAAAACAACTACTGTTACAATAACACAGTGCTAACAATCTCAACCACACACAAACTTGCTCCAAAACAATTACAAACTTAAGTCATGCAAAAAAAAGTTTCCTAATGAGACTAGCGTCAAAAAACATACAGCCATCACAGAAAAACCAGAGACAAATTCCGAAGTTTGCCGTAAAAAGACTTTGGAAATCTCTACCTGAATATGATAGCTACTATAGAATATATGCCGCTAGGTTGAACACACGACTGTCTTCAATGCATGTCAAGGTGTCAAAAACAAAAGCTCGGTTGTTTCCCATTACCATCCAAAGCCTAATTTGCGCAAAGCACATACTTGTCATTCACAAGAATACAGTTTCTCGCTTTTCTGCGAATCGCGCAAATTTCATTCCATGCAATTGCAGAGCGCGCGCCCTCGATGGTGCAGTCCAGCGTAAAAGGATACGACAAACTTTAACATAGTTTGACCCACTATATATTACACAGGGAGGGAGCGAAGGCAGCCGGAGAGATTGAGGTGGTAAAGTTTTCTTTTATCAATTTTGTTTTCGACTTCGTGATGTTTTCAAAACACTATATTTCGTGTGGGAGTGAGTCCTGGCCTTCAGTTTTCACACCTCGGCGACACTTGTAATTGTAACTTGCCTACGGGAGTCCAACACCGCTAGGTGCGCTGTGAAGTCTTTTATCAGGGGAACAAGGTATCAATACTGTCATATCTCGACAAACTGTTCAATAACACCCCCCTGGGCTTGTATTCCTCTGTATTACTTTTAACAAGGTAGGGGGTCTCAGGTTTCTCTATCTGAAATGTAATTTCAGTTCAAAGAATATTTCAGTTCAGTTGCCTTCCTTTTATTCAGACATGTTAAAATACTTAAGTGAACAGCAACTTGTATCTGTAATAGCTCAAGATGTAGATAGCTAAATGACATGTAACAACAAAAATATACTTATCAATGGGAAATCTATTTATTTAGAGAAATTGGGGCAGAGCAGTGCGAATTACACCAGTGCCTTTACGAAGAAAATGGGAGAATACTCAGCCGGCAAAGTTTTAGAAATTAGTTTAAGGTAGACGCACCTCGGGGACAATATTCGGGCCTTCAAATTTTATCAATTTTCTTCTGACCTACCACTTGTGGGGGCTCATTTTGAAGCTCTTGGTGAAAGAAAAGTTTTCACCGTCTTAGTTTTTCGAAAATCGAAAATTTTATTTTTTCCCATAGAGTTAACACAGGGAAGGCGGCCATTTTGAATATCAAACATCGAGAAATCGCAAGTTATTTGTCTCTCTAGTCCCAAAGTTTGCACGGTGACCCCTGATTTTTATTCTTGCTTCGGTAAGAGAATGGTTGAAAGTTTCACTGAGGAAAGTTTTAGCAAAGGTTTAAGTCTTTCACTTTCGAGGTGCATACTACCTTAATGTATAGAGTAAAGATTTTTTAACATACCATGGCGTAACTCATGAATTCTTATCAAAATGGAAGTTTTTTTAAAGAATAAACGATTTTTAAGGCAACTGACGAAAACACTCCGAAGTATCTAAAGCATTTATTAGAGGGATAAACTTTATGACCCGCCCAAATCACTGAGAAGCTATATTCTCTAATCATCAATATGCAAATATCTTGACTGCAAATCCTATCGGAATCTAATATACACTACAACTGTAAAAGAAAAATTAGGCCTACGTGCCTTCCACTTTGAAGTTCTCCATAGAATACTTGCCACAAATGCCTTTCTAAAGAAAGTGAAGATTAAACAGAATTCCTATTGTCAACACTGGGTTTGAAGAAACTTTAGAACAGCTATTTTGGGAATGTAGAGAAGCAAAGGCCTTTTGGATTAAATTTCAAAATTTATGTATAAATCTTAATATTCTATCAACAGAATTGACTTGCAAAGATGTTATTTTGGTATACTGTTCGGAGGAAAACCCAACATCCTAAATCACTTAATAATCGCATTTGCAAAATACCACATATGTGATACGTTATTCCAATGTCAAACCCTCAATGAACCTTTTTCTTAATACTGTTGGACATTCTATGCAATCAGAAAAACCGAACGCTCAGAAAATGATTTGGTATCCTTCGAAAGGAAATTGACCCCTCTTAGCCTCTTTCAATTTGATGCGTAACTTTCGTCTTCTTCCTCCCTCTCTTTTTCCCCTATTTCCCTTATCAGTTGTCTCCCTTTCGTTTTGTTTTGTTCCCCTTGTCGTTTTTTGTTTGTTTTCCATAATTTCTTGTTAAAAAGAAAAAAAGACGAAAAACAGTCTTTATCAGCGGAATCAAACCATCTGTTGGCCACAATAATTGTAGCCTTGGTGGGCTTGGTTGTGCGGCGATGTCCTATCGCGCAAGCTGCACGACCCAGCCCACCAAGGCTAATTATCGCAGCTAGCCGTCTGTTCACACGACATATAAGAGTGAAAAATTGTTTTCAAACACTTGTCAAGTACAAGTTTAACAATGTAAAGAAAAGGTCAAAGCATGATTTTGCCATCGAAAACACTGACCAGTTAAACCACGCAAAACAGACTTTGTAAGTGTCACAACTTATTACAATAACATAAATTAATGTTCGGTCCAGATCCGATTTGACGAGATGGCCTTTCTAGGATTGCCAACAAAGATGCCCGGGGTAAAAAGCAATTTCTTAAATTGAAGGTGCAGGAATAATTGCCTTTTATATTAGAAAGCTGGAAAGCGGCGAGCGTCCATTTGTGACAGCAGAGGGCGGGAAAAGTTTATTCTATCAGCTCGAAATCGGAAGAATTTAAACTTTTGCTCAAATTTTCCGTAATTAGACTTTGAATCATTCCCTTTTGAAATCAAGATTAAAAATTTTTGTTCAACGTGCAGAATTTGATAACATAAAGAAAAATATTCATCGAAATTTAAATTCAAAATTCACAATGGCCCTGTGATAACTCTATGGGGAAAAATTAATGTTTGATTTTCAACAAAAGTGGTGAAAAGTGTATTCACCGCACGAGTTTAGAGTGAGTCCGCGGGAAATCAAATATCTGTCCCCGTAGCGAATTAAACCTTCAAATAGTTCTTTCGAAATGAAGGCTTAATTCAGAAATAAGCAAATGCGCCAGCCCTTTAATAGTCGCGCCAGCGGCTTACTGACTACGCATGCGCTTATTCATAGCGAGCGCAGCGAGAGCGGCCGAAGGCCGCTCGCGAAGCGAGCATTAAGACTAATGCGTGTACAAGAAATTTAGAATGGAATCTCTATATACCTACGAGTTTGAAAAGAGAGCACAGTTCCATGGAGGCGGCCATTTTGAATACTTTTACACGGATTGCGTGAAATTAAAGATATCATCTACCACAAAAACCACTCGACAATGTGTATTGCCGACAAAAGAATCTCTCTGTTCCAAAGAAAGCGTGAAATTTGTTTCAAAATGACTATTTTCGATCACTTTTGAAGGCCCGGATCGGTCATCACTTGGCGCCGCCATTTTGAAACAAGCCTACTCTCGCGAGAACGAACGGTCAACTCACGCGAGAATTAAAAATAGTGTGCTGAGAGCTAGCTACCGACGGGAATATCAAGTACGTGTTTTACATTAGACTGCCTCTGTTCCCGCCCCTGTTTAATATAATAAACTGATCGGAATCATATAATTTACCAGTTTTAAATAATTTTCGCTAGTGAACTTGGCATTTCCGAGTTAAATTGCTATAAATGTTATTCTAGAAAACAATTCACAACAATAGCAACCTCAATGGCATCATGCATCAAACACAGAAATTAGCATGCTTTTGCCTGAAAACATCAATGACGATATACCCTACGCTGCGCTCGCTCTCAGGTCAGACCTGTTACATATTATACTATGCGAGTAACCGGAAGTGTACCCTTCTTTCTCATGATGGGCGCCGCCATGTTTTTTTTTTTGAGTACTCGTAAATAAACAAATACGAAACAAATTACTATGATATAACATGCCTTTTATAAAATACCTCTTTTATTAGCCAGTAAATGTTATTATACACCTTGTCGCTGATACAAAGTATCAATACAATACAATACTTTATTGCTCGACAACACACTCAAGGAGTGCGGTAAGGCAAAAATTACAAAACTCAGCAAACACTGGATGAAGCCGCTGCTGGGGGAGGAACTAAAGTACAAGAAATAAATTTGGCAAGAGGTAGTTTATCTTTGTGAGTAAAGATATATATGAACTTTTCTCTGTCATTCAAATCAAGAAAGCCTGGATTATACAAACTTGTGGATGAAAATAGACCATCTCGATACGTTCTGTATTTTGGACATTCTATAACAAAGTGAAATTCATCCTCAACTAAAGACTTACAAAACTTACAGAATCTTTCATTTGCAGGAACTTTAGGAGTTGACCTTCTACCCAGTTCTATTTGTAGGTTGTGATCCGAAATTCTTAGTTTTGTCAGCCACCTCCTATAGGTAAAAGATCTTATATCTAGCAAGTAACTTTCAAATTCAAATTTTGTCTTAAAAGTCTGTAAGTTCGGAGCTTATTCCTCTGCATTCCACACTTCCTTTTATCATTATGAATGTTTTTCAGCCATGTTTGTTCATAAGTTTCACATAAACTATCATATACATTATTAACTGTGGATTAATATTGCAAACACAAGACCATATATCGCTCCCACTGTGAGAGTTCAATATTCTTTGTATATAATTATACCAATCTGAATTCAACCTGGATGTATAAGCAGATCTCAATAAGATGTCATCTGATAAAACCAATCGATGCCAGTATTTGAGCATGTGTTTTATCACCATAAAGTGTATTGGATATCTACCCAGCTCTCCAACAACACCATCAGACGGTGCATATTTAGAGACTCCTAGGATAAATCTATAATAAGAAATACTAACATCATTGAGAAAGTTACACTTGTCATTAATTTCATGTCCCCATACATATTTCACAGCCATACGTCATAATAGGAACAATTAAACTATCAAAGAGTGATAATGCAACTTTTACAGAAAGTGAACCATTTTGAAGGCCCTTACGAAGGCTGAAAAGAGCTTTCATTGCCTTCAATTTAAGATTGTGAAAATTACCTTTGAATTTACCATTTGGGGTAATGACAAAACCAAGGTAACAGTACTCTTTCACTAAGTCAAGAGCAGTGTTCCCTCTGAGGTTTCAAGAGGGTGCGCAACTTGAGATACGTCGGATTATTGTCTCACAGCTGGGTCCGTTCATGTATATGCTAATTTACTGAGGTACGTCACAACGTACAATGAACGTTGGTGGCAACTGCGCCACCAACGGGCGCTAAACCCGAAACGCGGAAGTAAAATCTACGCCGAGATCGCACATTTCGCCCCGAGTTATCGTTTCCAAAACTACCGATCGAAATGACTGAGACTAAAGTTGCGCAAAACATGAAATTTCACTGCGAGAGCAGTCGGAGACACTGCGCAATTGGCGCGCAAATAAGCCTTAGCGGGAACACTGGTCAAGAGTCACTCCATTGTAAGTGAGTGTAACTCCTTTTACAAGATGATTACTTTTGTTGAACACAATAACTTTCGTTTTCTTTATGTTAATAGTTAATTTCCATTCACGACAAAAACTATGAAGTTTATCTAAGCAGCTTTGTAAGCCTGTTTCAGATCCTGAAATCAATAAAAGATCATCAGCATACATTAGACAATTGAAAAGGAGTTTACCAAGTTTGATAGGACAGTCCTCACTGGAACCAAATGTACTGGGAAGATCATTTATAAAAAATTGAACAAAGTTGGACTTAAGTTACACCCTTGCTTAACTCCTAAATTGGAGTCAAATTCTTCAGTAAAGCAATTGTTACTTTTCACACAATACTTAATGTTGTTGTACATGGACTTAATTAAGCTATAAAAATTACCATTAATGCCATATTTCTGTAATTTCCAAAGTAAACCTGTACGCCAACCCTGTCAAATGCTTTCTGAAAATCTACAAAACAACAATATAGGTACCTACGACTGGGACTATAGCTTGACTGAGAAAATTTCGCATAGACATGCTGATCAATAGCTGAACGCAAAACTAAAAGATTATCTGCAGTTCTCCTCTTGATATAGATAAACGGAGAAAAACTGTCGTGCATATGAACGGGGGCATACGCAAAGAATGCTGGGATTGAATTATAGAAGAGCGCCCCCTGTGTCAATAATTAGATTCAAAAATTGCAAGTTTTTAGACGGAACGCTATAGTTTTCAGCTTGCAAGTGGAAGGTGGGCAGTGCGGTTACCATTGCAATGATAATTATTGCATAATACGTCCCTTGTTTATCGCAATAGGCTGTTATCATTGTAAAAATTGCCAATTTTTGTCCAAAATTTTTACACGCTACAGAAAATCTATACCTGCCCTGCTGCAGGGTTTGACGTCGTGTACGTACGTGAACTGCTTTCATCAGAGGGAAACTGGGCATAGTTGTCATATAAACGTTTATGAAGTAACAATTACAGTTTATCATGAATCAATACAATAACATTGCCAATCTTAACCCCTGGCACGACACCAAGGGCTGAGCCCTATATAATATTACATAACCGATAACTTGTCCAAATTAAGAACGATTTTAGATCCCTCTATAAACAACGCATCGCGTTGAATACTTGCAGGCGGAATGCGCCTCGGGGACAGATATTCGGATTCTCAAATGTTGTCAATATTTTTCTGGCCTTTCGCACACGCGCGCGCGTGTTGGGGGAGGGGCTCATTTTAAAGCTCCTGGTGTAAGAAAAAAATCCACCATCTTAGTTTTTCGGAGGCGGAAAATGTCATTTCCCCCCTTAAAGTTGAAACAGGGATGGAGACCATTTGAAATTTCAAATATCGACGAATTTCAATTCTAGGTAATTTGTTTTTCTGGTTTCAACATTTGCAAGGTGACCATTGATTTGTTTTCCTTGATTTGGTTTGAGAATGGTCGAGGAGAGCTCAAGCAAAAGTTGAAGTCTTTCACTTTCGAGGCGCATACTCCATTAATTTAAATTGCACGGTGGCAGCATGTCGTAGTATCGTAGTTTCTTCAGAGGAAGCTCAGAAAGGTTTCAGTCAAATATATTAGCAACAATAGTCAAAAATAGGGTGAATATTAAAGATGCGGAAATCGATGGCTAAGAAAGACTTCTTCTGCAAAACTCTAGGTAAATTATACATTGCCAGTGCTATTTCAGGAATGCTGATATCCCCCCCCCCCAAAATAAAATGCCAACCGCCACGTGAGGGGAATACTTATAATATAACGAGACTGGTTTGTATTTTTGGACAGATACACTTATGAAACACATAAACAACTTGATGAGGTATTTGTCAATCTGGAAATTGAATACCCCATCAAGAATAGGTGCTTATTTGCCCACACAAAGAGAACATCCCGGTAAAAATATAGACTGCTAGATGCCATGAGTGGTGCCCCATCCCCCAAAAAAGAAAAAAAA
This sequence comes from Ptychodera flava, assembly GCF_041260155.1. NCBI lineage: Eukaryota > Metazoa > Hemichordata > Enteropneusta > Ptychoderidae > Ptychodera > Ptychodera flava. Next base: position 18,681,568 of record NC_091945.1, on the reverse strand, counting down.
ATGATTTTTTATTTGTCAATTCTAGGCAGTACAAATCATCTCTAAATTAGCGAAAAGGTTATTTATGTCAGATATTTTGTGAAGCTAGTACAGTGGATCACGAGTTCCGCTAATGGAGGTTTGTCTCACGCTTGCAGATTTCGATCTTTTCCTGCCAGATTGCTGGGATATTTTTATAACTCTGCGGCAAGTAAAGGACGCAGTACTTGAAGAACCGCATGGGGTTGTCGATCAGCTGGTTTACGTCCTTTACTTACGCCGCTGAAATTCAAATAGACAGAAAACAATTTCAAAAAAAAAATCATGACTATAGCTAGTACTTACTCGATCGACTTCTTCGAAACTTGAGTGTAGCTTCACCCCTCGAGGCAAAATAGTGTCGACTGACTGTAATAAAACTAGTGTACTTCGATGTTTGTGCAGTTGACAAGTGTATGTTTTCCCAAAAACTCTAGCGGAATGATTGTCAAAACATTCCTGCCGGCATTTTCACCATTCTCACCAGGCTCAGAGAAATGTTTATTTCATTCGATAATGGTCGTGTTTTAAACGAACACATGTAACACGGATTGCCTTGTGTTTTGCGCTTTGCAGGCTCGGCGATTGCGCACATAAAATTGTGCGCATGCGCGCCGTCGTTCCCCGTCAAGCCAGCGTCTCTAAATCTTGTAGCTTGAGTCTTTTTTAAGGTGAGACACCTCTGTCCTCCTGGTTTCCAAGGTCGTTTCTTGTGTTGACTTAACTCTATACGGACGTAAACACCGAGTAGATGAACGGCCATAGCAACACACGGCACTACAGACAATACAATAATTTCCTACGGAAAGACCAGTCTCATTGACCAGATCCCGTTGAAACACCTGTCCGAACAAATCGTCCCACATGTGCTACGGAACGGCGTGAAAGAAAAACGTACTTCTTATTGAAAATAAGAGAAAATTAAGTGAACGCAATCAATCAATATTCCTGTGATAAATAATGCATATAGTTATGATAAATAATAAAAAAATTAAGCAACATCAGGAAACATCGAATGTGTATATTTTATGTAATGCAATATGTGTGTATGTATGTATGTATGTATGTATGTATGTATGTATGTATGTATGTATGTATGTATGTATGTATGTAATATGTATGTATGTATGTATGTATGTATGTATGTATGTATGTATGTATGTATGTATGTATGTATGTATGTATGTATGTATGTGTTTGTCTATATAAATATTTATCCATCGATATTACCTTCTATCAATGTATACTTCTATCAACCTCTCTTTCTGACTGTGTCCTCGTCTATGTATCCTATTAATCATCCAGCAACCCATTTTGCTATATAAAATCGGCCAAGTTAATCATCTATAATAAACACAAGCGTAATTTTCAGAGATCAAAATTGTAAGCTTTGATGGTAAATTACCGATGATGCATTCCATGTCTAAAACGTGTCGTAACAAAATAATCTGTCTTTTATTTCAAATATTTCAAATGTCAACATTTCCTAAAACGTAAAAGAGATCCAGGGATGACATATGTGTTCCTCTTTAACGATGCATTTATATCTCCATTCTTAAAAAAAATTATGACCAAGTCGGAATTTCTGCAGCCTCTTGTTGTAGTTCCTGTTTGGAGCAAACTCTGAGAGAAATGGAAAGTATTTTCCCCGTCGTCATCCGGAAGGATCTATGCCACGTGCGCAAAGTGATGACTGCACATCAAATAGCGGTAATGAAACAGGTTCGTGTGGTTGCTCGGCTCTTCAATTTGTTCATTGCAACTGTCGAGGACGGGGTTAGCACTCTGTCGAGTGACCAGTACAGCATAATTTGGTGTCCGAAAATCGATACCGTAAACTCCGTGGACAGATTTCTCATTAGATATTTGGCAATTTGCAGTTTATACAGCAACAATCGAAGTAACTTTTTCTCGTGTGGGGTCGGAAAATAATCATGTTCTAGAGAATTTTATATCGGACCGTAGATCGGCGGGACTTTTTTCAATGTAGTTGCTGGACATGACTGTTCTCTTCATAACACCCGAAAGCTTTTGAATAGTTCACATTTTTCACAAATAGTCAAAGTTCATGTGAACGAAATCGACGTCCCGATTGGTGTTCACTTGAAAGACATGAAAGTCCCCGGAGGCACACGGTACGCTTAATTGGCAGGTGCGCTTTCGCGTCATCAATGACACAAACATCTGCACCGGGAGACGGATTCGCCCCCTGAAATAATGAATACCAACGTCAACTGAAAGATATGTATTTTGCTTGAAATATTCTCAGTTGCTGTATTGATGTTGACGACGACATTTTGCCGAGGTCCCGACTTGATGCGAACCACAAAGAAAGGTGTCAACAGGTATGTTTTTGTGGATACTTGTTTTTTTTTTCATTAATAATAGAGTCTGGTCCAGTTCCGCGCACTGCCACTAAACCGCACTGGCACAGGTGAACGTCACAATATTGTAAAATGTCGTAAATAGTTCGCCTTCAGCCCATCGTCGTCAAAATATGTTGTTGTTTTTTTCAATAATTGTCCATCATCCACGAAATTGTTTATCTGTCTGTCTGTCTGTCTGTCTGTCTGTCTGTCTGTCTGTCTGTCTGTCTGTCTGTCTGTCTGTCTGTCTGCCTGCTGATGTAGTAGCAAATCACTTCAAATTTAAGTATTGTGATTCTCAATTCAAAGTGACAGCCACTTAGGCCGTAATTTCGATTTGAAATAGCCGAAGTTTAGAATTTGACACAAACAAGACCGTCAGAAATTAATCTTTCGCTGTTCAATATTTGTAGATCGAAAATATGCCCCAGAGTGAGTTCTAACTTTGTGTTAACCGAGAGCGACGTTATTCGTCTGTCTGCCCAACCAACGAGTTCTTTTACCGTATTTGCCAACATGAGATTTTTCACTGTACAATTGTTTGTCTGAGCTGTGCCTGTGTCTCTTCTGGTATAAAGAGCGTCTGTTTGCCAGTCACCCTGCCAGTAGATTCATGAAATGTCAGTGAAGGGAATTTAGAAGCAGAAACAAAATTTCGTCTGTCACAGACTGTTGTTAGGCGAGAACCCCTCAAAGACATTGAAAGCAAATTTGTCCTGTCTTTTTATAGACACTGTAAGAGTTCATGTGCTAATGGAGTAATTCCTAAGGGAAATCATCCTATTGTGATTTGAAGTATTGGTTACTATGATTGCATTTAATGGCGTTGGTCTTGTTTTATAAGCGTCTGAAAATGTATCGGTTTTCATTAAGGTAATATGCGCCTCGAAAGTAAAAGACTTAAATGTTTGCTCAAATTTTCCTTAAGGAATCTTTCAACTATTCTCTTTCAAAATCAATAATAATAATCGGAGGTCACCGTGCAAATTGTGGTTCTAAAGAAATAAATAACCCAAGATTTACCAGTATTTGAAATCCAGAATGGCCGCCATCTATGCGTTAACTCATAGACTCTCGAGAAAAACGGGACAGGCAACTCCGATAGAGAACAAAGGGTCTATGGGATTAGCAGCGTCTGATCTATCTTGGAATAATTAAGAGGTGTTAATGGGTCGGGGAAGGAATGAAGCTGGGCCCGATCGATTGCACAACGTCCGGTTCATAGACACGTGCATGCGGGTATACGGTAATGTTTTCGGATTACAAGTTATTCCGGATTACCGCAAGTCCATTTTTAGAAATAAAAGTGTTACAACTATTTTGAGAAGAATTCGTCAAAATGGTTTTAAAGTACTTTTTACATATTGGTAGCGAGATTCCATGCAACTAGAAGTCTGCAGGGAGTCAGTATCTTGCTGTAAAGTGACAAAGTTTCGAATAGAAATCCGAAACACATACCGCTGCAGTTCCAGACTTAACAGCAGTTGACATCACAGAGTTGTTTACATTCCACAATCGTCCGTGTATCTCCGAATTTTCCCTCGTTTTTGCAGTTTTTTAACCGTCGGAATATTTTCTGTGCGAGGAGTGCTCCATGATTCGGTAAAGTATGTATGTTATCTACTAAAATGTTGTTGTTTGAAAACTGTGAACGGCCAAATTTACGAGTACAGCGTTCAGCTTTGTGTAAATGCATGCATTACCGCTTCTGCATTACCGCTCCTGACCCCATCAACCCTATGGATAGTCCCGATTTATCGCGAAGTTTCTCCTGACAGCGAAAGTCAGTGTAACAAATGTATTTTCTAGTACTTTGCGGATGTAAACATGTGTAGCTTATCCGAACTTTGGTGTTTCTTTAGGCTAAAACAGTACCAAAATGTTCGAGGTCGTTTTTGAGCTCCGATGGAGTAGTCATTTTTTGTGTTCCCTGATTTTCGTCAAATGTTGCGTGACAGATGAAATAAAGGTCAGATTTTCGTTTCGCAGGACTGGGGAAGTGTAAACCTGTCTAACTTGTAAATGTTTGTTGTTATCGGAGATTTTTATGGTAGGGAATGTAAACTTATATTGTCGATATCTAGCAAGAGTTTTCTGTAGCGTCTACGGCTAAATGTACACTGTTTTTATCGTCTGTTTTTTCCCGGTGGCTTCGGCTTGAATCAAAAATGTGATCTTCATCGTTACCAGAACATTCACCATGACTAGTATCAAAAAACCCTCAAAATTCTCTGTGTCATTACTCGGAACGTGCCATGCAAGAGCAAAGTGTACATATTCAGAACGTCAGTTTGATCGTTAATGAGATTCAGTGTTAAGTACGAAGTATTGTTGTCGGGGACCGCTTGGCAAATAAACTTTAATGTATTCAAAGATAGATCGCACAAAGAAACCTCAGCAGTTGCCTGTCCCGTTTTTCTCGAGAGTCTATGGTTAACTCTATGGAGAAAAATAAAATTTTCGAATTTCGAAAAACTAAGCCGATGAAAAGATTTCTTACGCTAAGAGCTTTAGAATGAACCCCCATAAGTGGTATATCAGAAAAGAAATGTAAAAGTTTGAGAGTCCGAATATCTGTCCCCGAGGCGCGTTCCTTAAAAGGACAGCAGCTGTATAGCTTGTGATGATTTTGGTTGGGCCTCAGCCCATCGCCAAGTGGTAGTACACATGCGCAGAGAGGCAAACTGGTACCACATTGAAGTTTATGGTAATCTGGTCTGCAAGAGATGCTTTCTCTTATGCGCCACGAAAGTGAAAGGCTTAAACTTTTGCTCAAACCTTACTCATTGAAACTTCACACCATTCTCTTACCAAAGCAAGAATAAAAATCCGGGGTCACTGTGCAAACTTTGGTACTAAAAAAAACAAATTACTTTAGATTACCCGCTATATGAAATTCAAAATGGCCGCCATCCCTGTGTTAACTCTCTGGGGAAAAATAAAATTTTCGATCTACGAAAAACTAATATGGTGAAAAATTTTCTTTTATCCAGAGCTTTAAAATGAGCCCGACAAGTGGTAGGTCAGAAGAGGATCGATGAAATTTGAATGCCCGAATTTCTGTCCCCGAGGCGCGTTCTGCGAGATCTGTGTAAAAACAGTGATAATTTGTAAAGAATGTAGAGTTCATCTATGCTAAAGGTGCCACAAACTTATCACTTGTGGGGTAAGGCTGCGTTCACAAATAACGATGGGGGAGGGGGTTGGAGGAATCGCGATTGAAATCCTTTTTTTTCAGATCCACCCTCAATACCCTAAAAAAATTCAAATCCCCCTCTATATGATCGAAATTTCAGCCCCTATATCAGTAAAGGATGTGCGCGCACAATAAATAAATAAATAAATAAATAAATAAATAAATAAATAAATAAATAAATAAAATAATAAACACGTATCGCGCTGTTCCGCGCACAGAGTTCAACACTACTGTACTTGTTATTAGCAGTTTGTAAAGTCCTAAGGCAAGTTCTTAATTTGATTCATTTTTAAACACATCAGTGAACTTTTTGGATTTATCAGTCTAAGCCAACTTCAGTTAATCCAACTCTGGCCAGGTCAATTGCTTCTGCCGAAGAGCACACAAAATGACGATCATGAGAGAGTATCGCTAATTGTCATATTGTAAAAAAACTGAGCACAGTGACCTACCAAATATTTGTTTCAAAAGTACAAGACATATATGAATTAGATGCTACTGAAAATTGACAATACTGGAAGGTTTAAATGTTCCATCAAATAAGCTTAAATGTTTTAATCTCTGAAATTTTGGGTTTAAGAAGGGCAAATTTGGGTAAAAAATAAATAATTCCATTCAGTCACATATTTTTTAATTTAGTCTTTACTATATTCAAAGTTTTGCTTGTGTATTATTTTATGATGAGAATGTGAAAATTTAGAAACTCAAGAATGGTGACCCTATCTTTTTTCTTTAATATTTGATTATTCTCTTATGCCAGAATTCAAAAGTCCCCGATAACGTTTAAAGTCTCCTGGTCTTCCATGTGTTGCTCTCTGGCCTGATCTACAAGTATGTTTCACTGCCATGAGCGTCAATTGACCCAAACTCTTCTTCAACTACCATGTACATCAGAGTCAGAGCTATCTCTATCACTGCTAAGGTATACAGTGACAGTGACACTGCAATAGCAGGGCGGTACCTGACTACCCCCAGGGAGTAGCTGTATTAACTTTGATAATTTTGATATTATTTTTTTTTCAGTTTATACAACTGTGTTCTTGTTTTACTCCCTACAGCATGTTGAACTGTCCAGTATTCAGCTTGCTAACACAGCCCATGTATGTGTACCATGCATTTATATCACTGAAAACTGACTGTCAGTGGACTCTAATGAAATTATCACCTAATGCATATTTGAATATACAGGCTTTGTCAACAAACTGAATGTTGTGTGTTTAAGGATGCTGTGGGGAAACAGCAAGAAACTGTAGTTGATGTATTGCACAGAAATATTGCAAAAATCATCAACAGTTGCAGCTTCTACCCTGTTACTGGGCTCAAGTTGGGTTTTTACGACAAATGATACATGTTTAGATTTTTTCAAGACGAAAGTTATGAAATATGACAAAATGTTTCTACCTTTTGTTAAACTATTACAAACATTAGAACAATTGGATGACATAAAAATTATTCATTTTTCATTGAATTACCTACAAAACTTGGAATTGGAAAATGTAAACGTAAAAGGGAACAAAACATTTTCAAGTCCCCCTACAGGCGAAGCAAATTTTCAAGTCTCCCCTCTAGTACACTAAAAATTTTCGAATCCCCCCAGAATTCCCCCAGCCCGCCCCCAACCGGTTTTATGAACGCAGCCTAAAGACAGAATTTTTCTTGAATGAGTTACATTATATAATGCTAATATAAAGGAACTAACAGAAGAAAGTGATGTTAATTTCCCACAACTGAAATAATTTTTGTTTACATAGAATGTACAGTCCAGCAGATTCGCTCAATCGGAACGTGTTTTACTATATATTGTACACAGCTAGCATTGTTATTGTTTAAAACAATTGAAGACAGCATCCTATACATGTGTAAAATACATTGTTATTTTTAGCATAAGAATTTTCGTTTCGCGCGCATACAAGATAGTTTCTAGTACTCACAAGAACTCATCATGTGATCACAATTGAGATAGTATCTTGGGCGCAGATTGTTTTGTTCAAACATGACTATTATGTGCTTCCGTGATGTATACTACCGGATCGTCACACAAGGCAACAGATTTTCAGTTTAGCCTGATTTTAGATCACAACAAACAGTCACATGAAGACAATAATTTTCAAGGAGAAATTGACAGCCGATTATCAACCGGCAATGCATTCGGCGATGCGACGTCATTAATATACGGTCACGAGGTTTCGCTTCTCCAACCGCGAAGGCCTTCGGCGGAGGTTTTGTGGCGGCAATCTTGCACGTGCTAATCCATGTAGGGCTCTGAGAGCTGTTGGCGCTTCCTGTTTCTCGTCATGATGTCGTGTTTTTGAACACGAGTGCAGCATTACAATTGCTTCATTTATGAGACCGGAACTTCCTCTCCATCAAAAATAAATTAGGTTTGCACTGCCATGGACACAGTGTCAACGCAAGCGCATTAAGCTTTTCCACACTGTGATCCAGTAACTGCAACGTTTGATGATTGTTTTCGCTATCTATGTTTTGTTTGTCAATTGTGAGTTCTTCTTCCACTCCAAATCACGCTGCAACACCCATTATTTGGATTGTAAACATAGCGTCTGTACGTGTAGATACACTCTTTTATTGCTTACATTTGAATTCCGGTCCAGACCAGAGTTCTTTAGTTAACAGTAACAGTGCAGTATAAGGCATAAAAAACTGTGCTGTTCCGATACAAGTTACATGGTTTTCAAAACTAGGGTAGGAAATTGGATAGGGATTTTTTTTGCAAAATATTTTTATTTTTAAATATGCACTTTTCATGGGTTCGGGGCGATCAAACACTTGCCACAAAATTTCCAGAAAAACGTATCATACATTTTAAAGGAATAAAAACATAAAAGACGTCCTCGTTCAAGCAAAAATCAAATGCCAGGTAACGAACACGTGATTTTAAGGGTTTTTTCTTTCCTTTTTTTACTTCCGTGTTTACTTAGCTCTAAAAAGTTTAGGGTCGCCAGGCAAAAAATTGGGTAGGTCGGGTTATCGGAACAGCACAATTTTTTTCTTTGGCCTAATACAGACATGTACAGGTTGAATCGGCAAGCTGATTACAGAGTACCTCAACTTTCTTTAGGAAGTAGAACAAGAAAACTGTTGTTGACATTTGTCAAATCAAAAATGGTGCAACATTCATCAAAAGTAACAGCTCCCGGCCCTTTAAAAATTTACGCACCCATGGAGTGCAATAATGTAATGCACACTTAGTTCACGGGTAGTGTTTTTTACTGATATCCCATCTTCAGGCACGGTTCACAGGCGTTTTGCTCAAATCGCAACGAAGGAAATAAAGTGAATTACCATTAACTTTTAAATTAGGCAACGGTGTGAATTGCTTTATGGTGGTGTTTGTACCTTAATATCTCGATCACATGGACGCTAAATGTTTGCCTTGAAATGGATTTAAATTTACGATGACGTAGTTTCGGAATCACATGACTTTTTTCCTCAAACTACAACATACAACATATCCCTCACCAGCTATAACATGTCACATATCCCTCACTAGCCATGCGTGTACAAAAAGGCCCAAAACACGACCACAACGGCTCGGATTGCTCGGTATGGCAAGTCTCCAACGAGAAGGAACATCTCTTGGTTAGCGAAGATGAATGACAAGTTTCTATGTGAGAAGGGGCTTCCATTCATGTGTTTACTCGTCATCGAACCCGAAGCAGACACAAATGCAAATTTAACTAACTTTCGATGCAAGGCGATAACCACAGTCCTTCTATCTAGAGGGACTGTGCAATAACTATATGATAATTTGATGATGAAGGCGAAGTTCAAGATGGAAATGTACAATAAAAGAGACGGCCACTTCGCTATGACATCAATAGAGATAGATGCACAAATATAAACTGATAAATACGTATACATGTTGATGGTAAATAAGTACATGTATAGTAAATAAAAATGTTACCAAGATGATTTTAAATGAAGAAATAAATGAATAAGACAAGCAGGTACTTTTAAAGGTATTGCCAAATACAAGACTCACTCAAAATGAACATAAAAAAGAATATTGTAAAGTTCGTATCGATAATGGTTATCAATGATGGATGAAATATATATCAACTTTCTTTAACTGTTTTTTTTTTAATTACAGATTTGTGTCCCTCCGCTTCGCTTAAGATTTATCTAACAGAGCATATTGAACCGAACTATTCCGTGCAAAACAAGATGGCTGGAAAGATGGCCGAGTCGGTCACGTCTGAAGCATTATCGAACACCGAGCCCGCAGCAAACGAGACATCCGGGGCCATGGAGAGCGGAGCCAACAAGCAAGCAGCGATCTCTGAAGACCAGAGAGCCGTCGGAGATTTAGGCTCGAAAAGTCTGCCGCGGAAGGAAGATATTCAGGAAGAAATGAAGGATATATCGAAGGAGCTTCAGGAGCTCAAATTATTAGAAGAAAGTAAAAAAGCTCTGGGAGAGGAAGCTAAAGGTAAGAAGCGAATCAAAAAGAAAAGACGAAGAAAGAGAAAAGTAAACAAAAATAGAGACGATGATAAAACGCAGCTACCCAGGTCCGTTAAAAAGTTTATTGACCGGATGTTAGCCAGGTCGAAAAGAAGAAATCGGAGCGAAGTGATTTATCGGACTTCTCCGACGATGACACGGACACCGATGATGCCGACCACGTGAAGAAGTCACCGGTGCCGTACCATCTGCTCACTGTGCCGAAGTCTAAAATTAGACTTTTAACGCCAACTTTGGATATCGAAAGTGGCTCTTTAAACATCTTACATTCGTACAGAGGGTCAATGTTCGGATCCGTCCGAGCTCCCGTGTACCGACAATTCCCGAACAATCATTTCCAGGCGGCCGGTCGATTGAAGATGGCGTACTCTGACGCGAGGTTACCGGCGCACAGAGCGATGGAGAAGCTTGCCGAGAGCCTCTTCGATCAGAAGGGTGGTAAACGACCGGAGGCTGCAGGCAATGGGGTTTTTAACTTGTATACTGACCGAATGCTTGTTCAGTCAACGAAAGATCCGCGATCTTCTGTGACCGAAAGTGGCTATCATTCGTATCTACCCTTTGTCATACAGATGGAGCGAGGTGCCGATAGCGGTCGCTTCCAGCAGACCAAGAGTTCTCCCTCCCCGGCAAGTGACAGTTCCCCGCCGGCTAGCTCCGGCAGTCGAGTGACAACTGCCGTGCTCTCGCTCGCAAGCCTTACGGTAAGCGAAAGCGGTATCGTCACCCAGAGTGCCTGCTCCGACTATTCGCGACAGAGCAACCTGATGAAAATACGACAGAAGACCTCAGTTCCTCGCATCACCGTCAACAAACCAATCGAGAGAAGCTTCGGGGTCAGGAGAACGCGGCGAGCGGAGTCCGAAAAGAGTTTTGTGAAAATGGTACCGATGCAAAAGCACTTGTTGCATCCGGGATTCGCCATTGCAGATTCCCCACCCTCGGCAGACCACCTGATACATGCTCTTCTGGGACCGCCCGAGGTGAAGCGATCAAACTTGAAGGAAGACTACATCGTTCGCAAAGTTTACTGAACGCCCGGTCACGATTTGAAGAGACTGTAAATACAGAACCAAAACGGGTCATGGTTCAGTAATAATGTTCGATAATTTATTCTGGCGTCTATAATGTTGGAAAGATAAGAAGAAACACAAAAATGTTTCGCTCTATCGATTTGAAGTTTAAAGAAACTTTGGTCCACTGTAGCTAATTCGCTGGGTGTCACAAATTGTCAACTGTGCCCCTGTGTATTGACACTGTGATTCAAACGTAAACGCGCTTAAAACTGTAGTTATTGTTTATTGCCCCTACGGTAATGCATTACCACTTGAAAAAATGCACTTCTATTTCCCGAGACCGTATGCCGAGGATAATAGTTATGTGTGTATGGTTACGCACCGGCAGTCACAGGAAATACAAGTAGTTTCCTGGTCACATGACCATGACTGTGTGTCAGAGTACTACGAGCCACGAGTAACCTCTGACAACAAAAGCAAAACTTTATCATTCAATCAGCTTTATTCAGGGTCGTTCATACATTTAATATTGAGGTTCTGAGATTTCCAACTTTAAACTTCATCTTTTCAGGTAAATCGCTTTTCCTGTTTTAACGTACACATGAAACATTATCATCAGAGAAAATGTGATCACTAATAATTACGCCATCCTAAACAGAGCTCTCTCTAAATCTTATCATTCTCAGTGTGTCAACAGCAAATGTAGACTCGCATGAAATTCCATATAGAACAGTAAGAATTCATCTTATTTGAAATAAAAACAAGCTGTGGCGATGTTTCTTTACTTTTTGTTATGTGACTATAGGTTAAGGTAGTATGCGCCAACAAAGTGATAGACTTATAATTTTACTCAAACTTTCCTGAATGAACTTTCAACCATTCTCCTACCAAATCAACCATAAAAATCGGGGGCCACCGTGCAAAATTTGGAATTCACTAGCGAAACAAATTATCAAACATTTTTCGATATTTGAAATTCAAAATGGCCGTTATTCCTGTGTTAACTCTATGGGCAGGGGAGTTAAATTTTGGATTTTCGAAAAAACTATAGTAAGCCAGTGAAAGTTTTCCTTTCTCCAAGAGCTTTAAAACGAGCCCCCACAAGTTGTAAATCATTTATGAATTGTAGAAATTTGAGAGTCCGACTATCTGTCCCCGAGGCGCGTTCTACCTTAACACAAAGAAGTCAGAGCAATTAAACCAACATCTTTCGGTCCTTTACGGCCCTACAGCCTTTGTTCTCACATTGAAAGTGGCATCCATTTTGAATTTCAACTGTTCATATTTGAGGTAGTCTGCCTTTCACCCAAAAAATCGCTTCTTTTGAGCAATTCTGAATTAGAACCTTTCTGAGTCTTTTTTTCTGCAGCCAACTAAACGCCTTTCATTCATAAACGCGTTTTGCAAATCTTAATTGCTAGATTGCAGCACGTCTTGGTATCGTAGTATCTCCAAGGGAAGCTCAGAAAGGTTTCAGTCAAAAATATTAGCAACAATGGTCAAAAATAGGGTGAATATTAAAGATGCAGAAATCGATGGCTTTAATCCTAGCTCAGCAGACTTCCTTTGCAAGACTCCAGGTATACATTGCCAGTGCTATTTCAAGAATGGTGATATGTCCCCCAAAATGCCCACCACCACGTGAGGGGAAAGCTTGAACAGATACACCTAAAGGGTGTCGTCGGAACTGCTCATGTGCGACTTTCGTGTTTACAAACAATGTATTTCCAGATCCAGATGCTTGGCGTCAACGGTAGCTGTACCATTTAAATTTTACGATGCAAACATAATGACAAACATGTTGACTTTCATTAATCGCTTTCGTACCTTGGAGATCATGTTTACTTTGGTCGCATAGTTCATTAAGCTGACGTTAAAGATAGCTGTCGTGTATTTGTAAATTTTACAAAATTTGATAGGAAAACAAACCCAAGAGCGAACAGCTTTATAGGGCTGTCGATTATACAAGCTGGGCAGACGCACTAGAAACGTAATTCCTTATTTTATGAGGAGATTAGGGCCCCATTCGTTTGGCGTACTTCAAAATCGCAATATGGATTCTGTTGTGACAAAAATAAAATAAAATAAATAGACCGTGAAACCATAACAAATACGATGTTTTCATTGCAACACAAATCGCTTGGGTTTATGACCCTGATTACTGACCTCTCTGTTGCACAATCTTCGCTCGCTTCGTGCGTGTTGCGTCCTATCATAAAGAAAACCATACCCATTCGTGGTCAAACCACTCTTTTTGGTACGTTAGTAGTGTCAACAATATCTAGCTGCCAATGTCGAAGGCTGGTGACGATAGGTTTAATTTGATGGTTCATCAGACCGAAAGGAAAGCAAAACGGAAGAGAGAAACACGACAGAAAATTTTTAAAAAATGACAATACAGACACGGAGCACACTATTCGTGTGCGGTTGTGAACGTGATGTGGTTCTCCGACGCACTACTAACTCCGCGTTCACCGAGAAAAAATATTGGAAACTGATCATTGCAACCTGAAAAGCAAAACAAAATGTATTTTAACTTTTATAGAAGAATGGAGAGTACTTTGAACGTTGAAAAAGTGTAAAAGTAAAGCTTGTTTATCTATATTCACGTGTAGATTTTGCGCAACTTGGTTTTTAAGACAGGTTGTATCCTCCATAATAAACAACACATTATCCCTGAAACCGGGTTTACATGAAGGAGATTTGTTTTGAGGGGGAGGGGGATGACAGAGGGGGACTTGAAAGTTTTGCTCTGCCGATGGGTGCTGACATTGTTTTGGATCCATTTTTACGATTCCAAGGTTTTTTTGGGTGAAATTTAATAACATTTTAATGCCATCCATTTATTTTAATTTTAGTAATAATTAAACAAGATTTAGAACCATTTTGTCGCATTTCATTACTTTTATTTCGAAAAGATCTAAAAATGTATGAATTTCCGTAAAAAAAAACAAACAAGTAGGCCTAGTATCGGGGCAGAAGCTGCAACTGTTGATAATGTTTTCGATATTTCTGTGCAGTACATCAAATACAGTTTCTTTCTGTTTCCCTACAGCATGCTGAAACACACAATGTTCAGTTCAGCCTGCATATAGGAATATTGGGTGATAATTGAATTAGAGTCCAGACTGAAATTCATTTGTCAATGATACAAATGCGGGATACGTATTCACAGGCTGTGCCGTGCAAGCTGAATACTGGACAGTTCAACACACTCTAGGAAGTAGAACAAGAATGCAGTTGCATAAACTGAACAAAATTATTGTCAAAATTATCAAAGTTAATACAGCTACTGCCCTACTACTGCCTACGGGCAGTGCCACTGTTACTGCATACCGGCAGTGACAGCGATAGCTCTGACTACGAAGTACTGAGCTGAAGGAGAGTTGGGGTCATGACAGTAAAACATACTTGTACACAAATCAGGTGCTATTGGCCTTGGCAGATCGAGTTGGATTAACTCGAGTCGGCTTTTACCGATAATCAAGAAAGTCCACTGAATTTGCCTTTCATAGGAATATGGCTCTACAAACTGCTAATAAAAGGTAGTGTTGTTGAACATCTGCGAGCAGAACTGCCCGATACATGTTTATTGTTTCTTTGCGTGCACCCTAATAAATATAATAATAATTGTTTATTCCACTTGCACTGTAGGTCTCCAGCCCTATGTGCTGGAAAATAATACATAACAACGACATGACAAACAGCGAAAATAACAAACAGTGACCTTGAATAGATAAATTACAAACAACCTAAATTGGAAATCAAAATACAAAAAGCATAGATTAATCAATTAGACCACGTGACCTTGTAGAAACCTGATAAATATGCGGCTACATGATCGATAATTTTGGGATACTTGTAAATTTTTAATCATATAGACGGGGGAGGGAGGAACTTAAAAAATTTTGAGGTTATTGAGGGGGGATATGAAAAAAAAAGATATTAATCGCGATTCCTCCAGCCCCCCAACCATTATTTGTTAACGCAGCCTAAATATGCTAATTAAAGGACATTGTCAAAGTATCCCTGTTCCTGATTTGGACCATGCCTAAGCGTTTTAACAGGTTAAATAATAAACGGGTGTCACACTCATAAAATGGCAAGCCCACGGAAAAGTAAAAAAAATGCAGTATTTCGTGCACATAGAAGTCGTGATTTAACCAGAAACAAGCATGATGCAATTTACTTGAATGTACAACACATGATGGCCAACATTTTGTTGTTGTAATCTTTATTTTCTCTGTCACATTTCTAGTTTGAGAAAATGGCGGGAAATCTAAAATGATGTTAAACGTTTGAATTTACATGCCACTATCGAGCATGACAGTTGTTATATACTTTTTCAGTCTTTAAACGGTCTTATTCAAAGAAAACTCTTGGAAAACTCGGAATATTTTGAGATTGGTTTATTACACATTTGCAGCTATTGGGGCTTTAAAGGATTTTTAAGAAGAGGTAGAGTGCTCGTAGAAGATTTGACATTGTCTTAAAAGCTTTGGAGTCAGTTTATCGCCAGCTGTGTTCTACTCTGAGATGCATGTTGTTACCTAAATAACTTTGGACGTCATTACTGTTACAGAACGAAATGTTAATTCCCAGTCGTCCAAAGTATATGTCATTCTGGGCAGATTGCCACATGATGGACATCAGAGTAAGTCATGTAATTAGTGTTTAATGTCAAAGTTAAGACAGAACGATTGAAAAAAAGTTCCTGGTTAGGTAATGCAGCGATTGACGTCATGAAATCTTTTGTACAACTTCTTCTTTTATGATGCCAATCTCTCTTCACTGCAGTCAATGACATAGTCAAGGCTTTTGAAACCTCTCATTTCACCTCTTACTAACTCGTGGATGATTAAAGGAGTTTTCACTTCTGCGAGATATATTCTTTGTCTGCGATTTATTTCATTTGTGAAATTGAAACGCTTCCTTTTCTTTCTCAATCATATTAGCCCCTCCCATGGATAATATATTATGTAAAATAATCGACATTGATTCTGTAAGACAGCATTTTCTCCAATAATTCACCGGCTCTCAATTCACTGTGAATGTGAATCTTAATGGGACCTTACAGCTCTCAATTCAATGTGAATGTAAATGTGAATGTGGACCTTAGTCCAACTCTTCTGATGAGGATGACGGCTGCCCTTTTATGTTCTGACAATGTGTTCACGAAGCGCAAAGACGAATTAGGCCGAAGAAAAAAATACTCTCAGTGCTTTGCGTCCCAGTACTCGTAAACTATCGGAGGTTTTCATTGAAAAAGACAAACAGTATATTCAAATGACCCTAAGCCGCGTAGTTTTTCTGCCTCCAAGTGTTTGTTTATAAACAAATAAATTCTGTTATGTCCCATTGCAGTATACATTATGAGGGTAAACAAAAAGTGTGACGTTGATTTGGCGTTCATTATCATCATCGCCTCAATGCTTCGTTGTGAAGGGGAGAAAAACATACTAGCGTGACTATTTTGCCTGAAATTAGTCCTAATTCCCGTCCTAATTGCCGTAATTATTGTCTAAAGAGCACTAGTTCCATATCGTCACGTCATACACTGTCAACAACTTTGTTTGTCTTCTGGCAAACCGGTGAGTCCAAGGTAATATCACGTGATTGAATTTGACCTTGCGCTAATCATTATCACCAGTCATTATCAATGGGCAATCTAGTTTTCGCTCACCTATATTGCATAACTGAAAAACCCCTTTCGTCTTTGCACGGTCAGTGCCCTTGAAATCGTTGAATAACAGTGTACAGCAGCTGACTAGAACTGGAAAAAAGGGCAGGAGACCGTAGTTAATAAAGCTGTGATATATTGTCCTTCAAATTCTGACCACTGGGTGCAATTATTATTTTAGAAACTTATTGGACCACACAAGACATAGTCTTCTTTGTTTAAGGTAGTATGCGCCTCGAAAGTGAAAGACATACTTTTGTTTGAACTTTCCTCAAGGAATATTTCCACCATACTCTTTTAAAATCATCGGGGGTCACCGTGCAAATTTTGGTACTGTAGGAACAAATAATCCAAGATTTACCGATATTTAAAATTCAAAATGGCCGTCATCCCGGTGTTAACGCCGTGAAGCAAAATAACATTTTCGATATTCGAAAAACTAAGGCGGTGAATTTTTTTCTCCTAACAAGAGCTTTAAAATGACCCCCACAGGTGTTAGATCAGAAAAGAATTGTAAAAGTTTGAGTGTCCGAATATCTGTCCCGCGGCGTATTCTATACCTGTATGATAAATTGTCCCCTCCATCAAGCATGCTTCCAGGCAACGCCCATCTGACCAGCACTGTAATGTCTACGAACAATTTGAAAACGAACATGTCGGTGTTCTTTATCAGCAACGTAGGGTGAACTTCTATACGATAACCTCTGTAACGAAAAATCTTCAAACTTTGAACAAGAGAGCTGTTCACAGAAACAAAAGAATCAGTATATGACAAACTTCAAGCAACATAAATTACAGTTTGGTTAGACTCTCTGCGCTCTACTTAAAGCGATTTCAAGGAATTTGGCTTGTTTTTTGATTAAAAACGTAATGATCGATATAAATATAATTTCATCGATTTCCTCTCGTACAAGTTTGTGGTTTGTACAATAAAGTGATTGAGATACAAATACAGGTGTAAGGTATGATATAAACTTCACGAACGCCCGATCATCTATTGGGGTTTGCTCATCCAGTTTTTGCAGAGTCATCGTGGATATAAAACTTAAATAAACGAAGGAAAAATACTGCTCTACGGGTACATCTGCCGCCGACTAAAATATAAAAACCATTAAAAACAGTATATTTTCGAAAATTTGTTTTTTAATCAAAATTTAAGGCTAAAATGACTTGGCAAATTCTCTCTCTCTCTCTCTCTCTCTCTCTCTCTCTCTCACTCTCTCTCTCTCTCTCTCTCTCTCTCTCTCTCTCTCTCTCTCTCTCTCTCTCTCTCTCTCTCTCTCTCTGGCCTAAGGAACTGGTAAGTTTCTTCGGCTGGGGGGATAATTTTGCGGACATCGAAAAGTGGCTGACCATCCTATTCTAAGTTTCGAAAACAGGGTGACCCCCGAGACAAAGGTGACAGAAAAGGTGAAATAAATAAATGAATAAATATGTATATATATATTATATATATATATATATATATATATATATATATATATATATATATATATATATATATATATATATATAGTTATTATATATATAGTTATATATAGTTATATTTCAAATATTCACTCACTCTGCTTAGGGGATATTGTTGACATGTGCTACAGGAATTTCATATTTCAGTTTTAAAGTGTGAATACAGTATTTTAAATGAGCTGTGAATGTATTTCACACTTTCTACGCATAATCAGATGTCCAGAACTGTTTTACATAAATTGATGTCTATCATTAATATCAAAGAGAGAACAGCAGTAAATCAAACACTTCAGTTGGTAATTAGACTGTTACCAGCCATAATGTTAAGTGCCTATGAACCAATGCTTTGCTCACTGAAAGCCTGGTTTTCCTCATTTGTGATTAAAGCTTATTTAATTGTCAATATTTCATGTTTTTATTCTGTATATTAATGCCAGAAATGCCCAGACTTTAGTTTGTCAACATAGCATACATATGTATAAAATAAACGTATAGGTCCAATAATCAGTATAATTCAAGGTAAATAAAATTACCAATACATGAAATTTGATCTGGACTGAAAATTCCCTTTTTGCCCATACATATGAAGGCAATTTCAACAAGCTTATAACACTGGGCACTGCGATGTACCTTTAACCCTTTCACCATCATGGTGCACCTCTACAGGGGAAGATGGGAGTCAAAAGGTTCAGAGAGTTCATGACACTGTGGTTGATATTACAGATAAAAAATAACGATAAAGTTGTACTGCCATAAATTATGGCTACATGTTCCCCCTTAAATGAGAACTAGGTTTAACTCTGTGTTTTCATTATAATTTAGGTTAAAAAGTTTATTTTCAGTGACAATGCATTATTTCAGTTCTTTGAAACCGTCCTTTAATAGTTGTCCTTGTACTAGCTTCCAAGGTATTGAACACCAATTTCAGTTTCCCTGTTACTTTTTAATGAGAGGTTCAGAAACTTTATCAACGAAACTATCACTAACAGTAGTAATCACGCCTGTACCAAAGAATTAACAGAAGTAAAGAAAAATGGACATTTTGCGTGGTTCCAATTACAGCTCCTGAGAAATACCAGAGCAATTTAGCAAAATCTAATGTCTACGGAGACCTTTTCTTTTATCGTTGTAACAATAAAAGCAGATTTAATAATGACAAAAACTGCCTTTCTAACTATAATTTTACTCATTAAAAAACATTTTGAAAACCTGTGACAGGAAGGAAAATTAAGTTGCATCGATGAGTATAAAAACTATCTTGTCATTTTTCTCCTTCTGAAATATGTCACGGTATATCAATGTATTGTAAAATATTAATGCTCGTTGCTTTCTCACACTGAGTGCTCAAAGAAAAAACAGCAAAGGGTCCGGATTTTGTCATGCTTTGTAAATGAACTGCAAATTTCAAAAATGAATATTACACATTTCAAAACAAACTTTCAATTTGCAAACATCCAGATATATCATATATATATATATATATATATATATATATATATATATATATATATATATATATATATATATATATATATATATATATATCGAAGTATACAGATGTCCTCGTGGGAAATTACAGTGCTCAATGCTATGCAGAGCGTTATAAATAAACAGATTACTTCAAGTACAAAGTAATGAAATCTATTACTTAAGTTTCATGCATCCTGCAATCCTCAGATAGAAGTGAAAGGATTACTAGCTCGACACTCTTACATATATGATTAGGACGAACCATTCTATTTGTAGGTGGTGTTAAAATTCGATAAATAATATTTGTTTTGGTGGCGACATTTTGAAACAAACTCAGAGCGTTTGTTTAACAGTGTAGATTTGTCAGCATTGATAATGTGCAGCTTTTCTGATATACAAAGATTACTTCGCTTGTTTATGTTAGAGTAGCTCGATGCTTTATCAATAATTGACCACGAAATGTCAAAGACTTGGCCCTTATTTCTTAAGTTCCATACAAATTTTGACAACTCGGTATCGTTTTTGTATCTCTCATTACGGAACAATTTCATGTGGTTACTGTAGCTCGTCTTGAAGGTGCTATCAGTGAGGCCGATGTAAACCCTCTCTGCGTTGTCCTCCGTTGATACTTTGGCCTTGTACACCACGCCTTTGACTTGACAGTTACCCTTCAAGGGGCATGCTGACTTAACCCTGCAATTACAATCAGCTGGTTGGTCCTTACGCTGATCTCCGGTGATTACCCTCTTATTATGCGATTTGATTATACTTGCCATATTCTTCATACAGCTATAACTCACTTTAATTGTGTTTCTGTTGAAGATCTTGTGAAGTTTAGACCCCTTTGGAAAATGTTTGTCAACAAGTTGAAGAAATTTCCTGCCGATATTAGTTTCCACGTTCTTGCTGAAAGGGGGTTGAACCACGTGATATGACGTTTCCTGTTATTGTTTCTCCTCGCTCTGAGTTGGTTTCAAAATGTCGCCACCAAAACAAATATTGTTTATCGAGTTTTAACATCACCTACAAATAGAATGGTTCGTGCTTATCATATATGTAAGAGTGTCAAGCTAGTAATCCTTTCAATTCTATCTGAGAATTGCAGGATGAATGAAACTTAAGTAATTGATTTCATTACTTTGTACTTGAAGTAATCTGTTTGTGTGTGTATATATTATATATATATATATATATATATATATATATATATATATATATATATATTATAAGAAACTTGGGTTGACACACACTACCACACCTGGTTGTTAGGTTCCAAACGTATTTTTATACCTCAAACACAACGTTTCGCTCTAAATATAGAGCTTCTTCAGGTGTTTTCTACAATAAAAAGTACGAATATAAAATTACCATTGTTGAATTGTATAGGAAAACGAGCAATGTTAAGTTATAAGTCTATGAAAATCTGTAAATGTACATAAATGACAGGAGAGAGACTAAACAATTACAGTGGTTGAATTGTATAGGAAAACGAACAATGTGGAGTTACAAGTATCTGAAAATCTGTAAATGTACATAAATGACAGGAGAGAGACTAACCTCGAGGTTGTGAGTACGGTAAAAAACTGTCTGGACCAACGCCGAGAGCTGGAAATTGGCGCTCTGAAGTCCAGGGGGGGTCCCTTTAAACTCAAAATATCCGTGCAGACATATCTTAAAATTTCAGCTAAATATTATCATTGATATGATGTAAATCAGGATGAATTTTTTCACGAACTATAATGTATAATTCATGAATATTCATGAGGTCATGAATGTTCCCGTACCGGTGTTAATTTTTAAATAATAACACACGCTAGGAAGAGTTACCCGCCGAGGGATGATGCCCATGACGGTTATATTGATGATGCCCGAGCCGAAGGTTCGTCATGAGCCATGGTCGTCACTCCTTTGAAATCGTTAATGGGCCAATCACGTACCTCGTCCAAACTTGTATGAATTTTTACACATCGGCGGTGAGACGGTCATTTATTTGCAGTAGGATAAACTAAATAATCGCCCATGGCATGGCATGGGCGGCAATGAAGTTACATCCCCCTTGAGGGAGTATAGTGGGTAGTGATACAATCGTCACGTTTTGAATATGTTGCATGTGTTGTTCGGTCAATTACTTCAATTCTTATTCAATTCATTGTTTTCTCTCATAATAATTAATTGATCAATAATTTTTTTTATTTATTCATTTTTTGTTTTTGTTTTATGTGATATTTAGTTATTGTGTATTTGTTTTGTTTGAATTGATGGCTGCTTGTTTTAGTTTTGTTTGTTGTTTGTATTTTTAGCTGTTTTTGTTTGTGTCTGTCGGTTTGGTTGGTTGGTCAATTTTGGAGGTTTTTTGTTTGTTTGTTTGTTTATCCTGTGTTCCCTTTGCTACATTGAGGCCCATTAGCGGCATTTGACGCTTTCAAAATAATCAACCCTGCAACCCGCCACAGCGTCATAAGGCGTAGTCATACCAATAGTGTCAACAAGCGAATAAATTAATGATCATGAATATCGCTGAAAAATTGAATATTTCTGTGATTATTGTATACTTATAAAAATACCCAACTGCACTTGAATCCTGAATGATGATCAGTAAGCCTTACTTACGCCAAATTCACACAGTCGTAATACAAACCCTGAGAAATAGAGTATATAATTGCACAAAATGCCCCATTTAGTACTGCCTCGGCAGTTGACTCTCTGAACAGTTAATAATTCCAGATTTCAAATGAGCGCAGGACTTCCCAACTAATTTAAATAACATTTTGATACTTGTCTAAAGTGTTAGACTACATAGCCACAAGCTACAGAATCAGACAGAATGGAATAGGCGCTCTCATAGCACCTTGAATTGCGCAACCACCTGGCACACATAATGATATACTCAGTTGGACCATACGTGCGCCCTCAACAGTTGAGCCGAGCAAGGTTTGGCTCAGCGAGAGGGCCCCAAATGCTGTCGGGATAACAGAGAAAGCGAGCCCAATCTATGAGGAAGCTTGGTCCAACCAAGGGGCTGGCATTAGATTGGCTAGAAAATTGAAGCAACGTTTCAAAGATATTCACATTCAGGATCAGCAGGCTGCGGGCAAATCTCTCTGCTTTCAGTTGGCTTGATGGTGGCAGGGGATTTGCGTGCTCATTTACTCAGTATACACATATTTGAATATCTGTAATTGACATACTCGAATGCTATTATACGTTATGTCGATTTAGATTCTCAGACCATTCTTCATTGACCGTGACAAATGTTTACATATTCATCCAGCAGAAAGAATTTGTAATTATTGAATAAGCTTTCTAGTACTACTAAAGACAAGTACCTTATTTGTCTAATATTCCCACTTTTCAAGAAATCAGAAATTTACCAGAAATATTTACACATCCTTTGACAAATTGTGTAATTTACTATGACTATCAAAGAATACTCATTCTATACATAATTTATCAAAGTTTGTTTGGCCGTTTGTTTTATTCAATGAGGAAATATGAAATCAATTACAATTTCAGACATGATCACAACTAAGTTTTTCTATATTTTTGTTTAAAAGACAATAGCAAAATTTTTGTGTAATAAATAATAGCATCCTCAGAGATGTAACTATTCACTTTGTTAAAGGTATACATTTCAGCCATAGGCCTGCTGGGCATCATTTTACCAGTGGTATCACCACAAACTGATGACGTCAAATTTGCTGTACACAATACACAGGGCCATAATTACAAGGTGTCTGTGTTTTGTGTAAGGCCTGCTGTATATGCAATAAAGTGTATATGTATGCATAATACTTTATCTGTCTCTTAGTCTGCAGTGAATGTGTTTGTGATTTGGAATGCAACAACATGACCAACGGTGACAGGGATTTATTCTATGAACGTTTCATGGGAAACACAGTTGGTAGATTGTGATGGGTCTATGCTACACGTGAAAGAAATTAGTATTGCAGTGCCAGGTAATTGTTGTTGAGGGTTTATCACAGGAGCCAAACAGCTGGTCAGAGAAGAGCCTAACCAGTGTGTTAACCCTTTGAACCCGGCTCGGACATAAATGTCCGATGACGTCATAGAGTACCAGGGGGTCAGGGTGCAAAGGGTTAATAGCTCTGCATAATGGTATGTCTGGCAATGATGAACCTTTGAATATTTATGAATCAGGCCGGTCAAAATCTACTGGTCATGCTTGGCATGTTATAAAGCAATGATGCAAATTCAATGCCCTCTAACCTCTGTTTATTGTGTAGAAGTCCAACTGGGTGATACCAAATTTTGTCCTCAAAGGGTTAAATGGAAGTGAACAACTTCTTTAACAGCCTTTATTGGGTATTATATCATACCAGTATATTGATGGTGCAAATGCAACGATCTGATTGATCGAGACGCGAAAAGAACCGTGTTATATTGGCGATATACCACAGCTGGCATACGCGGGAGCTATTAGCTTGAACAAAAATCCGTTTTTGACGTTCCACACCAGAATTTCAATATACTGTTATGATATAATAGCAATAAATCAACTTAAATATTTCATAAATATTTCATAAACCTCACATTCACGACTCAGAGAAGATATTTTGGAACACATAATGGAATGCCCTCCGGTCAATGCCCGTCCTTTTTCTTAAGGCACCAGTAGCTGTAATTATTCCCTATTTTCGTAACAATACCTACTATTAGCTTGCCTATACAGCATCTATGTGTGTAGAAGAGTGTACTGTTAATGCGTACATTTGAATTCTAGTCCAGACCAGAATTCACCTGTCAACAATAACAATGCAGTCTACACATGTACAGGCTGAGTTGACAAGCTGAATACTGGGTATCTCAGTATTCAGCTTGTCAGCACTAACAATGCAGTCTACACATGTACAGGCTGAGTTGACAAGCTGACTATTGTGTATCTCAACATGCTTCCCAAAGGGGTGGGACAAAAAACTGTAGTTAAGCAAAACGAAAATAGCAAAAAAAAAAAGAACAGAAACATCGAAAGTCACAGCTACTTTAATATGTGACATTCATATTTAATTTTGAAATAACAAAGGCTTTACATACTGATGAAAAAATCTGGAAAAATGATCAACTTCTTGAATTCTTACAACACTGAATTGTCCCTTAAGATAGGTTTTGTAATTTCTGCATAAAATGTCTTGGTGAGCTGAAGCATAAATCTACTAAACTTTTAAGTTACACTACTGGTATCTAGAAATGTATTTAGTTTACCATTAATTTAGCGGAAAATCAGATCATTAACTCTAGCATATCGACAGTGTAGTGTCCTTATTATATAACAGGGTAGACAAACCATTGTCATGTCTGTGGAAGGTCATACCTGACACTTTTGTTGAAATTCCTCTCGTTCTGACAGTGACTTATAAACACATGTTGCAGTGGCAGAATTTCAACATGAATGAAAATATTTGTGTAGGACCATTGTTAAATATTAATGAGTATATCCATATTTCACATTCACGACTGCTTCTGTTATAGAATTAATTTTTTCTGGCATATTTGTCCAATTTAAACATTTGCATATGTGACTTTGTACTGATACAACATCATGTTTCTAATGTTTCTGTACTCAAGAATCACAGTGGGTCAGTTGCTTTTCCTTCTGATAATACTTTCCATAATTTTGGATGTTGCTGCAATTGCATCTCTGTTTTCAAATATTTACTCAAAGCTCCCATGCAATCTGTACTGACAACCCACTTTTGGGTTCACAACCAGAATTAAGGTAGTATGCGCCTCAGAAGTGAAAGACCTTAAATTTTGCTAAAACTTTCATCAAGAAACCTTGCAACCATTCTCTTTCAAAATCAAGAATAAAAATCGGGGGTTACCATGCAAATTTTGGTACTAGAGAAACATGTAACCCAAAATTTACCAATTTTAAAATTCAAAATAGACACCATCCCTTTGTTAACTCTATGGTGAAAAAAAATATTTCAAACTTTGAAAAACTAACACGGTGAAAGTTTTCTTACACCAAGAGCTTTAAAATGAACGTCTACGGGTAGTATACATGTATCAAATAATTGTAAAAGTTTGGGAGTCCGAAAACCTGTCCGCAATGCACATTCTACCTTAATGCCAGGATATTAATCTTCACTAAATGAAGCACACGTTTCTAACAAAGAGGCTGTGTTGAAAAGTTGATCACAGTTTACACAGTAGAAGCTACTTGGTTTCACTAGAATCACAAATTTAAGCAACTGCTTGTAATTACTGCCCATCCCCAAAGTCAATAAATGTTAAAAATCCTAGCACCTTGTGAACAACACGCCACCTTTTCCTGTATTGTCTTATGCAATACTTATTTTACAAGAAAACATTTGTGAATTTCCTATAGACCCCAAGGCCTATGTTGAAACTGATAACAGAATTCAAGAAAATGCCATGGACACTGCATGTATATACATATAAATTATAAGATCAAATATCTATTGTTAGAAAAACGTTAGTATAGTATATTTGACAAGTGAACAATAATGAGACCAAAAGTGGAAAAAAAAAATTGATATATGATATAAATATCAACCTGTCCTTAATACCTGAAAATTGTATTCAAAAAAAGTTAAACAGTTCAAAGGTTTAATTCTTATATGTAAAGATAGCATCTTAATAATCATGATACTTGTAATGTACCAGTTTGAGTAATATTACAGTAAACACAGATACACACTTACATCTTTCTTATTTCTATAATAATCCCTTTTCTTCAGTTCTAAGTACATCAGTTGTCACTGTATCAAATTGATAATACATGTAAACAGTGAAGGCTAATCTTTCTATTTATGAGAATTTGTCACGATTATGCCCCATATAACATATTTCAATGGACTTCACCAATTGAGGACTTGTAAAACATACATGTACATATACATATACATGATTTCTCATGTTTTTTTCTGACTGTGGTGTACACAGACATGGTGATTTTAACAGACTTGTCTAGATACTGTAATGACAGTGTATGTAAGCATTATGTTGATTTAGATGAACTTGACGGAAAGGGGTACTGTACATGTAGATAGCAGATTCTCATAAATGTGTGTTTACAAAATATCAGGGCTGAAAAGTGGATGACGGTACAGTACAACATTGATATGAATGTGTCAACTTTTGAAAAATTTGTACTTATTTTCATCCATGTACTCAAGGCAAATATATTTCATACATTCCGTTCTCCCTTGTTGATGATTTTTTGTTACTATGATTACCTTTTATTAAATTTATTGTATCTCTGCGTATTTTTATTCATTGCATGAAAATCCAAGATGAATGCATGGATTTAGGAAATTAAAAATTCATAATGGATCACCAAGTATACACATTTACACACAATACGTATTGCACAGTAATGATGTATCATTCAGGAAATTTCAAACTACTGTTTTCTCTGCGAATACAGAGCAATGTAAAACTTCACAGAGAAGTAGACGGCATCAATGTAACCAGACAAAGTCACCCGTATGCGGTTTGATTTCTCTGTTGTAATTTCCCATCAGGAAATCAATCACAAACTAAATGAAATGAAAGCAAATTTTACAATCTGTGTCTGGGTGCACATAGGTTTTCAGAGTTTGTTTTCAGGAAAAAGCACACACTTTTCTAGCAGAATTTTCCACCATTAGCAATATTGTTGCAAGTCTGAACATGAGTTTACATCAGGCACTTTACATAAAATTCTTTGTTTGCTGTCCGCAGGCTGGTAGGTTTTCAGAGAAAATTACGAAAACAAACACAATGTTACCACTATTACAAATAAAAATATTATTTTTCCATAAGAAACCAACTAAAAATTGAGCTTGTGTTAATCTGTTTGTGTTTTTTATCTGTGTTTGTTTTTTTTTTCCCTGGCTGACTGGTAGGTTTTTCAAAAATCTAAGAATGGCAAACAACAAATTTTCTTTTAATGGCCTTACAGTAAAATATTAAGTTAGGGGCACCCACATTACAACCATATGTAGTGATATAAACAGCATCCCCTAGCGGCATATGGCAACAGAAATGGGACATATTGTGTGAGAAAACTGTCATTAAGGCATATTGATTTTGCATTAAATTTTTGTGTGTTGTTTAAATGGTTACATAAATGCCTGTCTTAAGGTAGAATGCACCTCAAGGGCAGATGTTTGGACTCTAAAATCTTTTCAATATTTTTCTGGTCTACTGGTTGTGGGAACTCATTTCAAACTCTTGGAGTACGACAAAAATTTCAGTCTTTCCCCCCATAAAGTTAGCACAGGGATGGGGGCCATTTTGAATTTCATATATTTGTACTGTAAATGCTCCAGGTAATTTGTTTCTCCAGTACCAAAATTCATGCAGTGACCCCTGATTTCAATTCATGATTTGGTAAGAAAATGGTTAAAAGTTCCTCATTGATGAAAATTCAAACAAAAGTTTAAGTATTACATTTGGGATCATGTTGATCATGGACTGAATTTACATATAAAAGATGAACACTGTGCTAAGTCTTTCTGATAAAAACGATTCAGCTTACTCGGGGGTCCTCATATAGCATATTAAAGTAACTGGACTCGATAATAAGAATACGATGATTTCAAAATTTCTCAGTGAGGGCAAAGAGTTCTTGGGCTTGACTAAAAGCTTTCTTTACCAATGGCTAAGAGCAATGTTAGCTCAACTGCATAAAATCTTTCAGATTGCCAGAAGAAACCAAACCATTTTGCTCAGTTGTTTCACTACAGTAAAGCATGTGCGTATTTTAGTGTATTTCAAGTTTCTGATCAATGCTACTGCTGACTCATCAGATTATACAAATCGACAAAACAAAGTGCAAACATGGTGGCTTTGTCTCTCTGAAATAAAGGAGAAAGTGTGCATGATTTTGTAAACATGATGTGACAACCAGGGTGTACTTGAGATCATAAATGGTACATGTAATCTAAAGAGACAATGGCTGTCACTTTTGACAGTAAATGTAGTGTTTTCCATACAGGCAGGCTCTCTAAGTTTTTCTTTCTGATATACGTTGAAATACTAAGTACTAGTCATGCAAACATACTAGACTGTACCGTATGATATGATCGCTGACAAATAAATTCTAGTCTGTGCCAGAATTCAGTTATCAACAGTAACACTGGATATTATTGACCAAACATGGACAGGTATGTGCCTGAGGACAGTGTTGACCATTTGGCTGATATCAGAAAGGCAAGTGATCTCCTGCTTTTTGGGCACATATGGTAGTCCTTCATTGGGGCTATAATTTTTTTATCTGTGCCTCTTCCACATAATTTTCGGAACTAAATTTTTTCTGTTTGCAAAAGACAATCATATTCTTGATTTCCATCATATACTGTAGTACATGTAAAATCCCCCCAAAATAAAAAGATTTTTGTCATTGTATGATATATGAATATACTTAAGTAACAGTTCCTGGAATTGTTTTCTTGGATAATTTTGTAAACACAGGATTTGCTATGACAGCAATATCGTAGTAGCAAATCTTCTGCAGTAGCTCTCTTTCATGAGAAACAGTGTAATTTGATAATTTTTAAATCAAGAAGTTGTCATCAAGTTGAATATAATTCAGGTCTTTTCCATTCAAGTGATGGCCATGTGGCCTGTAACATTGAAGTCATACCACATGACTGACATAGGGAATCCTGTGTTTACAAAATAACGCATGTTTCCATTAAATCCTATGGAATGTGAGAGGTTTGGTGTACGAGGCATGCAATAATACATACGAGGCTGTGCTAACAAGCTAAACGGTGGGCATCACGCCACGATTTTGGCAGTAGATAAAGAAACTCGTTTTTATCTTTGTTTCACAGATAGATCAACAGTACTGGAAAACACATCAAAAGTGAAAGCTAACAGAGCTTTAATTAAGAAATGGAACCCGTTATTCTGATTGTCGTGATCCAACAGAGCTTGAACAAGTGTGCAAGAACTTACAAAGCACCTACAGCAGTTCAGGGATTTAGGGAGCTTTTTCAGTAATTAAGGCACTTATATCTTTATTCATCAGAGCTTCCCTGAGCTTACCAACGTCTGTAGCCACATCTTTCCTGAGACCACGACTACCAACAACTTGGTCGAACATGGACAGTCTCGCGGACTCATCCTCCCAGAGATTTGGTCGTTCCAAAGCGAGGATGCAAAATGCCACGGCAGTGTTAGACGGCATCATATTGGTTCTTGTAAGTGAGATATAGAGATGAAGGACCAAGTCTTCAAAGAAAGGCTGACACTCTGCATCCAGTACAAGGTTACAGATGACCCCTGCTACTGAGGTCATCATTTTCGTATTTTGCTGAACTGAGACATCGAACCCTTCACACCAACAAACGTCAGGCATGTGGAGCTCTTCAGCAAGACATGTATAGGGTGGTCTGTGAGCTTTGGATTGGCCAAGCAACTCGTTACAGTGTAGCATATGATTGATGCAGAATTTGATCATGGGTACCCCACCTCCGAACAAAAATTGTCCCCTACTATTGCCAAAAGCGGTCACTTTCTTGAGAATGTGCCATCCAACATTCAGTGGTTCCAAGGTGTCGTCAGGATCTGTGTAGGGATCATTAGGGTTCTCTGTTTCACCATGCCTAATTACCATGTTGATCAATGTCATAGTCAACTGCACCACATCATTGTCAATGAGTTGGGCTATCTTGTCAGCATCAGCGGTATTTATTGTCATTACCAGAAGGTCGAACAGGTCCGGCATATCATAGATGATGTTCTCTGTGACAAATCTGAACAGGATCTTGACAAACGGAATGAATTCAAGGTCACTTTCCCACATTTCGAGGATACTGAATGCATCACAGACACTGTCTACGAAGGACTGACCGCACTGAGGTCGTGCAGCTGAACGCAGCACTGCCCGGATCATTTGTTGGTGGAGTTTGCCCTTAGGAAACTTAAGGCCATCTTCTGAGTATTTGGTAATGATTGAGCACAACATATCAATGCACTGAACATGAAGGTCAGTATCAACAGAATGATACGACATGGCTCGGAAAATACTCTTGGCGACACGGACCATCACTTCTTCACTCTCAAGAAGTCGGTGGTGTCTATGATAGATGGTCAGGACTTTAAGAAACCTACGCCGCCTTTCGGTGTACACCTCCAGAGCAACCAGTAGTGTATCTTTGGTTAGTCCTCCGGCGACCTTCTCTGCAGGCACATGAGTATGCTTAGACCGTTGTCTTCTTTGGTCTTCATTTGGCGGAACACCATCTATCCACCTCGTCATCCACATTCCAATGAAATCTAAAGGGCGCCTCAAACGTTTCAGTCCAGGTATTGAGCTCTGAACATAAACATTAGGATCACTCTCATCTGCCAGCTCTTCGTCCCACGAGCCCAGGTTATGTCTTGAGATATCTAGAGATCTTAAGGTTGGTGTACTCTCGGCTAGCTTTGAGAGCATTTGAGGGGTGATAACGTTTGTGAGAAAACGGGGCTGGCCGAAGGTCATTCCGGTCGGTTCCTGTGATACATCCAGGTGTTGCAGACGGGGCATGGAGCAAATTATATTCCAGCTATCAGTGATTAACTTCGGCTTGCAGTTGTAGAGCACAAGAGATTGTAGTTGTCCGGCTACCAGGTTTAGAAAGTCAAGAGACTTGGTGAGTGGACTTGAACTTGATTAGACATGTCAAGCGAGGTCAAGTTCTTAAGTTGGCTAAAGAACTGCTCCACCAGGTGGGTTTCGAATTTCAAGAGTTGTATGGAGTTCACATTCAGAGACATTAGATTTGTAAAGTTGAAGTTTTGCATTACTTCTTTGGTGATAATACCCCTGCAAAAATCAATATTCAAATGTTGCAAGGAGTCTTTACACCGCAATAAGTTTTCCATGGTCTTGGCGGTAACACCACTGCAGTCAGATATATCTAAAGATTGTAAATTGTGCTTGAAAAGCTCCTTCAGGCCATCATCAGATATGTCATCACACCCATGGAGAGCTGCACACTTCAGTGAAATATTTTCCGCTTGTCCAAGGAGATAAAGAAATGCATTGTCCACTTTGCCGTCTTTCACAAAGTGCATCAGAAGTTCATCCATGATGAGACTTGGTAGGCATATGTTCGGCCTAAGGCGGACAGCTGCCCCCGTTTCATCAATTTGGAAGAGTGCCTTTGGACATCGGAAAGACACAACCTTTGCATAGTTGAATAAAGATTCTGGATAATACAAATCTGGGTTACATGTACATGACCCAGGCATCTCCTGGGACTCATCCCTATTGACAGCTGCTGCTTCCATGGACTGTCCAGTATCTAGTAAATCTAAAGAAAAAAGAGAAACATGGATATTATTCAATCAGGGTTATCTCTAAGTTTTATATCAGGCGGCAGAAATAAAATAACAGGCGGCTGATGAAGAGCGAGGGAGCGGAGCGACCTAGGGGGGGGGGGAGGGTTTGGGAGGGGGGTATCCCGCCTCCAAACGCTGGCGATTTTTTGTGTGACTATGTGTGATTGTGCTTATTTGGTGACACTTGAGCACCTGATTTTCTTTACAATTTATTACCAAAGATGTTGTTAAATTGTATGAAAAGTAAGGTTTTTAGCATCTCATTTCTCATTTTTTGTGTACCTTTATCAGTAATCATAACCGCGATGGCTAACACACAGCATCGTACGCAGGGCTAGCGAGAGAGTTGCCGACATCGACGGTTATTTACGAGAAGTGAATAAAAGACTGGCATTTTTGGAAGCGATCGAGTAGCTGAGGTAGGCAGGGATACGACTTGGGCCCAAGAACGCTGAATTTCGGCAGTAATTTGGCTTTTTATGTCAAGTCCCAAAATGGATTTGAAGTCACCGACCCTACGTACGGGTCTTTGCAGGGCTGTGGTGAGCGGGGCGATTAGCTGTAGCGGAACACACAGCATCGTACGCAGGGCTAGCTACCGTTTATTTTGTTGTTGCCAGCACCATAAAATTGTATTTTACTGGCGATAAAGTACAGGAAATAAAACAGAATGCCGAGTACATGACAAGTTTATGAAAATTCGTTTTACGACAGCCTTAAAACGACGCCGTCGGAGTGAACGAAATTCGTTGATCGTTCGTGCATCGTCCGGCACGATCATGATGTTGATGGCATCGGCTAGTTACATTTATACCGGTACAATCAGCAAACACAAAAATTCGCTAGTTACATTTTAAGAACGCATGATTCACTTACGTTTACCTTTGTCTAATTTTTGTTTTTTCGTAAAGTACTGCTGAATATCGTTAGATTTCTTTTTGGCACTTCCGATCGCTCGCACTCTTGTTTGAGAAAATTCACCTTGACCTCATGATCTATGACCCGCTCAGAACATGCTAGAGGGCGCGAAACAAAATCGGCCAATCACTGCAATGATTACGTCGTGGTGAGATCTTGTCCTATGTAAATTTCCATGCATTGGAAAGAGTGAGTAAGAACGCTTAATCTGATTGGGCGTAGTACGTAATGCATTTCTAGATTGTATGTGTTTACGGAAGTACAACGTACGAGTTTTATCGGGACATTTTGGCAAGTTTAACGTCGTTTTCTCTGTTATTTCAGACATATGGGCAAGGCTTCAGTGAAAATGCGACATATAGTACTTTACTAGTGTGACACCAGCCGGCAGGTCACGTGCTTTTTTGACTTGCCAGGCGGCTATTTTCGCCGGCTGCCGGCTTTTAGCGAGAACACTGTTCAAACAGGGTATTAAAACTGTTTGGTACTGTAACAGAATAAGGCTATCATGTATCATACACAATTAAGCAAAACCAAGTACCTATTGTGTCTATATGTCTATGTAAATCTTGCTTTTCGTGAATACCCTGATGAATGCACACTATCAAAATTGCAAGATAGGGAAAATTTAATTTTGTCTTATGCACAGATCTCTACAATATTTATCAGGTGAAAAATCATCAATGGGCTTCAAAGGGTTTCGAAACAAAGTTTAGAAAGGGGAAGATATTTATATTGTTAAATTCCCCTCCCCCCTGCTTTACACTCCACTCCGTCTAAAGTTTGAAGCTTAAAAATCAAATTCCACATATTTTACTTGTTTTACATGTATCTGTTCGGTGCCAATCGACATTCTAAAATGTGGATCTTTATTTTTGAGGGATACAAATTACATGAGTTCCTGGCAGCTATTTTGAAATTTGATTTACCATTTTTGTGAGATGATCATGCAGTCAAATGAGACCAACTGAAAACTTTAACACGCTGAAAAAAAGATTTTTTGAGATTTGTCTTCTGTGCCAATGACATTTTGTGAAGATATACCATATATACATAATCCTGATATATACACATCATCAATATAGGAACAAGATTTTTGCCTTCAAAAAATTGCAGAAAATGGGAAAATTCGTCCTTTTAATACAGTAAGGCAAAAATAAAATTGTTTCTTGTCCTTCACATCTATTAGTGCAAGATGCGAGGTATAATGATATTCAAATATGCAGATTACATAAATGAGCATTGTTTTGGTATTAAAATTCTATGTTAATATACCAATGACCCTTAATCAATGTGGAATATTCATGCACCTCGATCTTGCATTGTATACTTCACATTGAGCAAAAGTGATGCAGCGATGTGGTTTTCTTTTTCATATTTTTCTCTTTTTTCCTTTGTTTTTATTTCCCAAAAATGCTGGTTTGGTACTATTACTGCAATGCAACGTTTATTGTACTTTATCAGTGGCTGCATAATACTTCCATTTGGGTTGCCCTAAAACGAAGGGGGAAGGGGGAAGGGGGATACGAAGGGCTTATGACCCTAAAACGAAGGGGGAAGGGGGATACGAAGGGCTTATGACCCTAAAACGAAGGGGAAGGGGAAGGGGGATACGAAGGGCTTATGACCCTAAAACGAAGGGGGAAGGGGGATTACGATGGGATCATGATATTCACATTCTAAGTAGATAAAACTTGGGTAAAACTATGCAAAAATAAAATATTGTCTAACTATGATAATATGAAAATAAAGAAATATTATCCTCACATTTAAGGGACTTATGTTAGTGGACAAGATGGGGGTGGCTTTATGTACAATGCAATATAAAATAACCATATGCATGATCAATAACTATCACTGATGCAGTGAAGTGGGATATGATATTGACAGTAATAGAAGAAATACATTGATAGCGATATGCAAAAATGAAATATTGTCCTAACAATTAAGGAACTTATGTTATTTGGTGACCCCGGGGTTTATGTACAATACAATATATACAGGCACTCACGCCATGCTTAAGGCAGAACCAATAACTATCACTGAAGTCATGAAGAGGGACATGATATTCACAGTGTAAGTAGAAAAAAGTTTGATAAAAATTGAAAAATGAAATATTATTCTCACTCTTAAGAGACGTATCTTTTTGCCCGAGGGGGTTTACATACAATGCAACCTGTAAAAATACTACCATCATACAGATCGGGGGCCCTATAACTATCACTGATGCCACGAAGGGAGCATGATATTCTAAGATTTAATATTGAACACATTGACAACAAGATTCAAAAATGAAATATTGTCCTCAGGCATAGGGCACTTATGTTATATAAAAATGGTGGGAGGTCTTGTATATGATGTACAATGTACAGACACTAACCCCACCCTGAAGACGGGACCAATAACTTTAAATAATGCCACGAAGGGGGACATGATATTCTCAGTGTCAGTAGAGAACACATTGATTGGACATGATATTTTCAGCGTGAGTAGCGAAAAGTTTGATAGAAACACGCAAAGTTAAATTATTGTCATCGGGAATAAGGGACCTATGCTATAGGACTGGGGAGGGGGCCTTTGCGTATAATGTATAATACGTAGGCACCAGAACCATACTATAAATAGGGCCTATAACTTGAAATCATACCACGAAGGGGGACATGATATTCTCAGTGTCAGTAGAGAACATATTGATTGCAAGATGCAACAATGAAATATTGTCCTCCAGCTCAAGGGACTGATGTTATAGGACGAGGAGGAGGCTTTGTGTATAATGCATAATATACAGCCACCACCACCACATACTAAAGACGGGGCCTATAACTTTAACTAATGTCAGGAAGGGGATCATGATATTCTTAGTGTCAGTAGGGATCACTTTCATAATAATATATAAAAAAAGAAATATTGTCCTCAGGCTTAAGGGAATGATGTTATAAGACGAAGGGGGAAGGGGTTCTGTGTACAATGTATAATATACAGGCACCTCCACCATACTGAAGACATGGCTTATAACTTTAAATGATGCCACGAAGGGGACATGATATTCTCAGTGTCAGTAGAGAACACTTTGATAAAAAGATGCAAAAAAAATATTATAGTCAGCCTTAAGGGACTGATGTTATAGGGCGAAGGGGGAGGGCTTTGTGTATAATGTATAATATACAGGCACCACCACCATACTTAAAATTGGGCTTACAACTTTCACTGATGCCACAAAGGGGGACATGATATTCTCAGTGTCAGTAGAGAACACTTTGATAATAATATGCAAAAAATAAATTATCGTCGTCAGGGTTACGGGAGTTATGTTATAGCACGAAGGGGGGGGGGGGGGCTTTGTGTCCTAAAGTATAATATACAGGCAAATGGTAATGATTGTCGAATATACACCATTTAAGGGGTAGACCCACCTTCCTTGAGTGATTTTGGTCATTTTTTGTTATGGTAAATTTTGAATCTGTCTAATGTGGCCTTTGAGTGGACGATAAGTTTGAAACCATAACATACTTGGAAATGAGTTAAATTTTAACAAAAATGAACATTGTAGGCCTGTTCGCGTGCCGTGTTTTTCTTGTGTCTTAACGGTTTCCAGATTAGTCAATGCTATCTCAAGAGCGTAAGTAGATTACGCTAATTCCGTCCGGAGGAGTGCGCATGCGTCAGTCTTCTTCCCAGCTGCCGGCAGGAAGTATGTCGTGACTACTGAACATGCTGAAGGTAGCCATCGATTGCAAAAGCATGGTCCACAAAAGCGAAATATCAAGCATACGGCCGGGAATGAGAGAACAGTTAAAATTGTCAGAGTTACAGTCAGGCTTAAAACTCCAGTTTCCGATGCGTTGAAAAGGTGTAAACTGGAAATGGTCGCAAGCGAGGAATGTAACGCAGAACGCTTACTCATTCAACACTAAACTGAGCTTCGAATAAAAACTGGTGATACATCTTGCGCACAGCAGAGAGGCTGCTCATTGTAGTTTACGTAATTTTTACCTCGTTTTCCTATAACACGTATTTAATAGAACTGTTCCCGTACAAAACAAATAACGGCCGAAAATCCAAATAGTAGGTCTTTGTCTTTACATGTTTGCTAAATAAAGTCCAGCATTCAAAATTAGTCATGATCGCCGCCGAAAACCAAAACGTACATTTGTGTCCGCTAACAAATGACGTGGACTCAATGAAAAGTATAGTCTGACATTCAAAACTGACCCCGCCCCAATCAAACTAGGCTACTCCGAAAATCCAAAAATTACGTCTTTTTCTGATAACAGTTTACATGTTTGTCTGCACCTTATGAAGGCCGACATTCAAAATTAATCCCGCTCCGAACTAATTGCGACTGATGATAAAAATGTCAGATGATTTTTTAACATCTGCAAATGCCCAGTGAAGTCCGGCAACCAAAATTGTTACCGCTACGTTACGGCACCGTCCCTCCGGTGGTTACGGTTTACACGTAAAGCATGCAATGAAGATTACGTTCTGTACGTCACCACAAGTTTTCTATCTTTTTTGTGAAAATGGTTGAGACGTCTTTTTGTTTTGACAGTTGGGCGAGCAACATTCCTCTCATTAGAAATTAGAAATATGCAAATAGTTCGAAATTTTATAACGAGAAAATCGTGCCGGTGTCTGCTCTGCCCGGTTTGGAAACGTGAGCTTAGCGCTTATTGTTTTGTAAATTCTATGCGGACACAGAGGGAAAGTGATGAGAGTATTGCATGTACAGTTCAGAATGATGCCGTGATTTACAATGTAAAAACAATGTTGACCCAGCATTTGTTTTTCAATCTGTACCGGAGCTAATCATAGAGCATATATAATTTGTCTCGATCAACTGAACTTTTATTGGCGGACTTGCTCATGAAGTGAGTCGAAGACCAGGGTCGAAATCAATCTCGATTGAAAAGTATGCGATAATTCACAGCACAAATTCATGTCGGTATAGCTTTAAAATCATTGTGATTGAATTGTTATTAGGTAATTATAAACTTATGCAATAAATTTAAAGAAGCCAAAATTGAAAATGAGAGAATAATTTCCATGAACTTGAAAAAAATTAAACAACCATGAACGTGCTTTTTTCGAATCAGCAACTACTTTTTCCTGTGGATAAACTCAATCACGCTGAAAAACAGCGTGCTGCTGGCCTGTCTATCGTCGCTATTATAGTCAACGGATAGTCGCCACCGGAGAACGACGAATGCTCGTTTCCACACATCAGCCAACGCGATATTCAACTGTTTGATTGAAGTTCACGCATTTCATTACTTGTACAAAATTCGACCGTCGCGATTTTAGAATGACGCATTCAGTTTAATATCAGCGTGGTCACAGATTCACATCTGTTTGAGGTACTCGCCTCCATGGCACTCGCGAAGCCAAAACAAGTCGCTTTTAGAATTGTTCAAGTTTCGTGTCAGAATCGATTTATTTCAGTTTTTCGCCAACTTTTTATCTTTCTATTAGGAAATCGTTTTAGATACCAGATATTGTCAGGTGTTATATTTAGTTTAGCCTAACGATGGGTTCTAACATGGCACAACACAAAGTTAGCCCGGCACTGGTGCTTCTGAGGTCGGAAACCGCGTTCATGTAGCTGTCCGTTTTTAGCCCATGCCATGTTTAAGGCGGACTGTGGTCGTACTTCAATATGCAGTACGGAACGTAAAAGCTAACGTATACACGGCGTCTGAATGAATTCGTCTTTGTCGGTATGTACCACATTGTAAATTCATTGTCACGTGTCTCTCTCCAGGCAGGAAGCTGAAAACGCGGTGACGATTGCGCAACCAAAAGAGAGGAAAACACAATGTCAACGGACTTGGCATGCAAAATCACATAATTTTACGAAGTATATATGCAGCCAGCCATTTCTTCGCTTGATAATCAAATTTTAACTGGTACACTACAGTGCACAGTTAATACGCTAGTTTGTATTTAGCAAGAAGATTATCCCCAGATTTAGCTCGGAATGACAGTTGTGTAAATAAAGCCTAACGCTTACGCCGCGAACTGGCCGTTTCAGTGTTCATTTTCTTCCAATTTTCACGTCATGTATAATTTCATTCATACCACAAATTCAGACAATTGTGTAAAAAGTCCTGTACTTCATTATGGGCTGGGAATTTCCATCGAAAATGTGAGCGAACCGGAATTTTAGCTGACTTTGTGCGACTCCAAGGGTCGCATACACATTTCTGCGATTT
The DNA here is from genome assembly GCF_041260155.1 of Ptychodera flava. Taxonomy (NCBI): domain Eukaryota; kingdom Metazoa; phylum Hemichordata; class Enteropneusta; family Ptychoderidae; genus Ptychodera; species Ptychodera flava. The sequence continues at coordinate 18,642,437 of NC_091945.1, read as the reverse complement.
ACTCCGTTCCGTTTTTGGCAATGTATCGCAACTTCTGGAGAGTGTAACTTGGCGCCGCGTTGACGGATTAGCCTTATCTTTGCACAGGTTGTAGTTAGTGACTGTTTCTACAAAACGTGTCTCAGAATTCCGATAATGTTCCGAAAACAAAAGATATCGTGACAAACGTGGACAAAAGCCGTTAATTTATTCAGAATCCACCACTTCTCACTTTCAAGGCTAATTGTGCAAAAACAAAGCGGAGTATCAAAAATCCAAGACACGGTTTTTACACACCTTACCCTGCTATCGATTGCAGTAAACGGCTCACCAATGGCCATCACCCTCTCGTACTTACACTTTTTAAGTGAAAAAACTCAAAAACACACATTTTTGAGCAAAACAAACACATGCAAACAGGTTTTGAAATATTCTCACAATTTTATAATCTTCAACTGTCGACCTACCCAAACATATACTACATGTTGGGTTAAAGATTCATTTTAATGGTAAAAAATCAGGTTAAAGAAAAGTGTCTGCGAATGTGGGTCTCCCCCTTAAAATGCATTAGTGTCATCACAGGACAACTGTATGACATTATGACAGTATACAGTTAGAAGATGGTGTCGACTCTAGCAATACGTCCAATATGAATCATATTTTTAAGTCCCTTAATCTATATCCAAAGAGCCATACCACAAACCACAAATCATTGTCAATGACATAGTCCCCACTTGTAATAGGAGTATTAGTCTTGATGGGGCAGGGAAATGAGGTCATTAAGAAGTATCACTGGAGTGTATATGTTCAGATCTATGGACACATAGGTCTATGTCATTGTTCCCAATTTGAAACAAGAGGCATGTATAAGTTATGGTTCTAAATCAGGAAAAAAGATCAGACCTCTAGTTGTATTGGCCAGCCAAGAAATACATATGTGCATAATAAATGAGGTACAAGATGTGACATCTTAAGGTCTATTATCCTATCAAAATCAAAGCGTAAAGAACTTGTGGTACTGAGATATGCATATATATGCATATTGAAGGTCAAAGGTCATCAAGGTCACGTGACATTTTGAAAAAAAAAAAACATTGTATTGCTAATTAATCCATATATGCCAAAATTCAGACCTCCAGCTCTATTGGCTTGGCCACAATTATATATGGGCATAATTAACGAGGTTAAGCATGTGTTGTCATAAGGTCTTCCATCCTACTCAATATAAAGGACATAGCACTTGTGGTTACTTATTTTTGACATTATCGTGTATTGTAGGTAAAAGGTTATAGAGGTCACATGACATTTTGTCAAAAAATTTCTATCCTATAGTCTATCCCTATATACTAAAAATCGTACATTTACCTCTATTGGCTTGCTCAAAATTAGATATGCACATAATTAATGAGGTACAATATGTGGCGTCATAAGGTGTCCCATCATACCAAATATGAAGGGTGTAGCATTAATGGTTCCTGAGTTATGGACAAATATGTATATTTGAGGTCAAAGGTCACCGAGGTCACATGACATTTTGTCAAAAAAATTGTATTGCTAAGTTATCCCTACATACCAAAAATCATACCTCTAGCTCTATTGGCTCGCTCAAAGTTAGATATGCGCATAATTAATGAGGAACAATATGTGGCGTCATAAGCTGTCCCATCATACCAAATATGAAGGGTCTAGCACTTGTGGTTACTGAGTTATGGACAAATATGTATATTTGAGGTCAAAGGTCACCAAGGTCACGTGACATTTTGTCAAAAAAATTGTATTGCTAAGTTATCCATATATACCAAAAATCAGACCTCTAGCTCTATCGGCTCGCTCAAAATTAGATATGGCATAATTAATGAGGTACAATATGTGGCGTCATAAGGTGTCCCTTCATACCAAATATGAAGAGTGTAGCACTTGTGGTTACTGAGTTATGCACAAATATGTATATTTGAGGTCAAGGGTCATTGAGGTCACGTGACATTTTGTCAAAAAAATTGTATTGCTAAGTTATCCTACAAACCAAAAATCAGACCACTGGCTCTATTGGCTCGCTCAAAATTAGATATGCACATAATTAATGAGGAACAATATGTGGCGTCATAAGCTGTCCCATCATACCAAATATGAAGGGTGTAGCACTGGTGATTACTGAGTTATGGACAAATATGTATATTTGAGGTCAAAGGTCACCAAGGTCACGTGACATTTGTCAAAGTGTCTGAGATATCTGCGTGAACGGATGGACTCACATGGATGGACTCACGGACTGACATGACCCAATCTATGAGCCCCCTGGACTTTATCTGTGGGGACTAAAAACTGTGTCACTGCATCCTTTTTGCAATATGAATACTATGAGAAACTAAATTTTTATTTATCTTGGCCTTATACATGGGAGTCTATGTACTGCCTTATACATGGGAGTCTAAGGACTGCCTTCTACATGGGAGTCTATGGACTTCCTTATACATGGGAGTCTGCCTTATACATGGGAGTCTATGGACTTCCTTATACATGGGAGTCTATGGACTACCTTATACATGGGAGTCTATGGACTGCCTTATACATGGGAGTCTATGGACTTCCTTATACATGGGAGTCTATGGACTGCCTTATACATGGGAGTCTATGGACTGCCTTATACATGGGAGTCTATGGACTGCCTTATACATGGGAGTCTATGGATTGCCTTATACATGGGAATCTATGGACGGCCTTATACATGGGAGTCTATGGACTGACTGCCTTATACATGGGAGTCTATGGAGGTGAAAACTAAAAAGTCCTCTAACACCGCCAAATTTGATCGCATTGTGAAACAAATCGACGTGCATCTGTATGAGGTAGGGTACTATCCTTGTACCAAGTTTGAACGAAATCGCTCCAGGCGTCTCTGAGATATCTGCGTGAACGGACGGACGCACGGACGGACGGACGGACGCACGCACGGACGCACGCACGGACATGACCAAACCTATAAGTCCCCCCGGACGGTGTCCGTGGGACTAATAAATTATGCGATATGTACACGATACTGACGGAGCTATTTCGTGTAGGAGAAGAGCCTAGAATTATAAATAGGCCATAAGGAAATAATTCACCTGTTGTAAAGAAGACCTTATGCTGAATAGAAATTTGTCTGTTTGTCATGCAACAATATGTCCAGGGAAGTTATCATATGCGGAGGAGATTATATGTTGTTCATGCAGAGAAGCTAAGATGTCATATTAGTTGTGTTTCGCTGAATCTCAACAATTCACAGTGTATTACAAATTTATGTAATGTACTTGTAAATATTTTTGATGTAGCAAATGTAAATATCCCAAGGTATGAAGCTGCAAAGTATTGCTTTGGGGGGGGGGGGCTATAGCATATAGAGCAGCGTAATCAATCTTATTACATTAGTTAGAGTACTGTAGCCAGCCTCCATGTGAGAGCATGAAAACATACATTAAACTAATGTCCGTATAAATAATGCATAACTGTGCATTACATGTATGCACTATGTGTACATCTGTATTTTTCATAAAAACGAGAGACCACAACATTGTGAACAATGTTGTGACTGTTATTTATATTAAGTACAAATAATCATTGTATGCGCATACACAAAATTTATAAGTCCCTTCATTTAGGTCACTTTACACGATCCTATGCACGAACACATAGAGAAGGTGACAACCTTTTGCCAAGAACATATATCCCAAATTCGTAAAAACCATACTTCGGCATTCCGTAAATTCCACATATTGATCTCTAATACCTCTGTATATACCATCTTATCCGTCAGATTATAACTGCAAGTCATTTGCCACCTACAGTCTTGCTTGTATATGGCGCATTGTGCACATAGCCCTCGCCATGTGTTTAATAAAATAAATATATGAAGTGTGAGCACAATATTTCATTCCTGCCTATTGTTATCAACACGATCTCTAACATAACTTTGAATATCATGTTCTTCAGGGCATTGATAGAAAGTAATTGCTCTCTTTAGTCTGGCGATTGTATATCATGCATTGTCCCTCACATCAGAGGACAATATTTCGTTTTCGAATCTTGTTATTAAAGTGTTCTCTACTTAAACATTAAAGATCATTTCCCCGTCATCGCATCAATGATTGTTATAGGCCCCACGATCTGTATGGTGCTAGAACTTTTACATATTGCATTGTATGTAGCCCCACCTCTTTCGTCCTACACCATAAGTCCATTAAGCATGAGGACAAAATTTTTCTTTTGCAAGTTGGAATCAACCTTTTCTTTACTGACACTGTCAATATCATTTCTTCTTCTTGGCATAATTTATAGTTTATGGGCCCCGCAATTAGCATGGTGGTGGTGCCTAAATATTAGACATAATACACGAAGACCTCCACCTTTGTCCCACAAGATAAGTCCCTTAAGCCTGATGACAATAATTAAACTTTGCACAGTTCCCTATTGAAACTGTGAATATGAGGTCCCCCTTCGTGGCATAAATGAAAGTTATAGGTCCCATCCTTAGCATTGTGGTGGTGCCTGTATATTATACATTGTGCACTAAGCCCTCCCCTTTCGCCTGACAACATAAGTGCATTAAGCCTGAGGACAGAAAATATCTTAACTTTGAATATTTCTATCAAACAGTTCCGTACTGACACTGAGAATTCATGTCTCCCTTCGTGGTATAATTTAAAGTTATAGGTCCTGTCTCCAGCATTGCAGTGGAGCCAGTATATTACACATTATGCACTTAGCCCTCCCCCTTCGTCACGTAAGATAAGTCCCTTAAGCGTGAGCACAATATTTCATTTTTGAATCTTGTTATCAATATGTTCTCTTCTGACACTAAGAGTATCATGTTCCCCTTCGTGGCCTAAGTGAAAGTTATAGGTCCTGCCGTCAGTATGGATGTGCCGCCTCTATATTGTACATTATACACATAGCCCTCCCCTTCGTCCTATAAGATAAGTCCCTTAAGCGTGAGCAAAGTATTTCTGTATTGAATCTTGTTATCAATATGTTCTCTACTGACACTGAGAATATCATGTCGCCCTTCATGACATAACTGAAAGTTATAGGTCCTGCCTTCAGTATGGATGTACTTCCTCTATATTACACATTATACACATAGCCCTCCCCCTTCGTCCCATAAGATAAGTCCCTTAAGCGTGAGCGCAATATTTCATTTTTGAAACTTGTTATCAATATGTTCTCTTCTGACACTGAGAATATCATGTCCCCCTTCGTGGCATAAGTGAAAGTTATAGGTCCTGCCGTCAGTATGGAAGTGCTGCCTCTATATTATACATTATACACAAAGCCCTCCCCCTTCGTCCTATAAGATAAGTCCCTTAAGCGTTAGTACAGTATTTCTGTATTGAATATTGTTATCAATATGTTCTCTTCTGACACTGAGAATATCATGTCCCCCTTCATGGCATAAGTGAAAGTTATAGGTCCCATCTTCAGCAATGTGGTGGTGCCTGTATGTTATACATTATGTACTAAGCCCCCCTTCGTCCTATAAGATAAGTCTCTTAAGCGAGAGCACAATATTTCGCTTTTGAATCTTGTTATCAATATGTTTTCTTCTGACACTGAGAGTATCATGTCCCCGTTCTTGGCATAAGTGAAAGTTATAGGTCCTGCCTCAGTATGGATGTGCTGCCTCTATATTATACATTATACACAACGCCCTCCCCCTTCGTCCTGTGAGACAAGTCCCTTAAGTGTGAGCACAATATTTCATTTTTTAATCTTGTTATCAATATGTTTTCTTCTGACACTGAGAATATCATGTCCCCTTCGTCGCATCGGTGAAACTTATAGACCCTGTCTTCAGCATTGTGGTGGTGCCGTATATTATACATTATACACTAAGCTCGTCCTATAACATAAATTCCTTAAGCGTGAGGGCAATAATTTAACTTTGCATGTTTCTATCAAACTGGTCTGTACTGACACTGTGAATATCATGTCCCCCTTTTTTGCATCAGGGACTGTAATGGGCCGGATCAGTATGATGCTAGTGCTTGTGTATAGTGCACTATGCACAAAGCCCTCCGCTTTCGTCCAATAAGATAAGTACCTTAAACGTAAGGACAATTTTTCATTTTTGCAAATTTTTATATATGTTCTCTACTAACACAGTGCATATCATATCATAGCCCCTAAATGATATCAGTGACAGTTATAGGTCCCCATCAGGTTTGTGCTGGTATATAGGCCTATTGCATTGTGCATAAAGCCCCAGCCCCCGTCCTTCTTCTACCGACAAAAGTCCCCTTAGCGTGAGGATAATATTTCATTTTTGCGTATTTTTATCAAAGCCAGGACAATATTCCAATTTTGCATAGTGTTATCAAAATTTTATCTACTTACAGAGAGAATATCGTAACCCTTCGTATTCCCCCTTCCCCCTTCGTTTTAGTTTTTCCCTTCCATTTTCCTTTCAGTATTTTTGGACATGTACAGTAAACAGGGATATCAAGGATAACCGTACCAAAGTGTATGTAACCCCTCCCTCCCCCCAAAATATATATATAATTATATATATATATATATGACGCTCGGGTCTAAAATGACGCGCCCGGTAACCAGAAACGATCTTTTTGGCCCAATGGAAGAAAAGGTGTCAGGTCAAATTCTATCACTTTCATTTGACAGTCATTTGGTTGGCAGTATCGTGTAGATTACCCCTGCGAAGAGCCATCGCTCGAGGGCGTATCTTACAGCCCCCGACACCCCCCCCCCCCGGCACTGGACTTAGCCACTGATCTTCAGAAATCCCGTCCGGCCTTGCCCCTTCTCGCGAGCAAGTGCATGATTTCCGCTTCGCGGACGCACGCAAAAATCAAATGGGTTGCGCCAAGCTGTTGCCGTAAAAGGGCGATGCAGTTTACGACGATGGCCTTGCTAATTTTTCGCGCCTTACCGAACAAAGCTAGCGAGAGGACATGTCATCACAAAATAACGTCAAAAGGTCGTGCATCCAACAATGAAGAACGAACAAACGCAACTTTGGACCCATCTAACTCAAATGACATGAAGTGTTTTCTGCCGCTACGATGAAATTTCCATGGAGGTTTCTTCAAAGGGGTCACTGCGGGAGTGACACACAGACATCGTAAGTTTCCGATAGCAAGCAGCTTCACATTTAGTTCGCTCAGATGTGAAATGCCTATTCTAACCGGCAGCCGAGACAAAATGACGGCCAATAGGTTTAAAAAACAAAATCGTGCCGCCAGTGTACCCTAAACTGGAGGTGCTATAGTATAGTAATAGAAGTACATCTCCTGCTCCTACGAGGGTTACTCGGTGTTGTGAAACACTCGTCATGTCCTGTGAGTGTGACTGTAGTAGACTAATGCACCACCGACTGAATACGCTAACAATAGTATACACGTCATTGCAACGTCTTTTCGGGAAACAGACACAACTATACATAATTTCCAGTACCTACTTACTTGGAAGATATCGTTTCTAGGGTTAAGAGAGGTTAGTATTTACCTTGAATGCTAATGTTTTGCTCCAACAACGAAGGTGTCGGTACTGCAGACTGAGACCATATATAGTGCAATGGTGAACTTTGACCTCTGCAACTTAATATACCTTAGATTTGAAATATCTAATTATTATCTAATCGTGACGAAAATCTTTCATATAATTTGATAAATTATATATTATATATGTATTTATTAATTGTATCTTATTTATGTTGGTTTCGAAAGCATTGGAAATTTTCAAATAATCGAATCGGTATCGACAAATGATTAGTATAGGGGAATGATGTCATATCTCCGCTCGCAAATAGCAGTCAGGACTTCCCTCTATACGCTATCTGATTGGCAGATATTTTTAGCTATCGTGAGTCCTGTATAAATGACACTCATCGTCGCTTGAAGCCAGGAGAACTTTCAAAACAAGTCGACCGTCACGTCGTGAAGTCCTCACCGTCGGAACCTCTGAGCTCTATCCTGCAGACCCAATTTTTTATGTGAAAAGGTAAGATATTGGTATATTTAAGCATGGATATTATTATTCGATGTACTTTGTGCGACCCACGCATAGGGGCAACGGGACTGAAGAAACACCGTACTGTCAGACTATCTCCGTCCCGTCACGTAATACATTCGCAGAGGACTCAGACATATGCTGTGAAATTGGAATAACTGTTTGACGGAAATCATAACCACGGAAATTACTTTGAAGAAAGGTTTCCCACCTTCAACTTGATCAACAAGGTCCTGCATTGCGTAGTGCATTTGCAAAAAAAAAAAAAAAAAAAAAAAAAGTTTACGATTATCATTGCTGTTTTGAAGGTAGTAGCTGGTCAAACTTAGTGGCAAATTTTGATTTTTTACCTCTGTGCATTACCCAGGTTATAATGTACCCGCCTATGCATACATTTTAATATATTTATTTTTCTAAAACAGACAAAAAGTGATTTACATTTATTTCCATTCAACTGTTTTCTTTGACGATCTCCAATAAAGTTTCACAAAATATAAGTATGCCAGGTAGAAGATTCTGATATCTTATTTGAGGAAATTGTCACTCGGTGTTGAATTTCTGTCAGTCACTTGCTTAATATACATGTAGGTGCCGTGACAGCTTAAAGGTATACTGTCACCTGTTCCAATTTTGCTGCAGTTACCATGGAAAGAGAAAATCTAACCAATCACAGATTTTAAGCGGGTGGCCACTTTTAAAAAAAGTGCCCTCACATGGGCATACCAAGGAATGCCCCTTGACCATATATGGGCATATTAAGATTACAGGTGACTATATGCTTCATCTTTGCTTTAACATAACTTTAATTCCCCGTGAATAAAATTTAATTGTAGATTTGAAAAATAATTATATTTACAGAGCAAACTGATAAAATGCAGAACCTGAAGATGACCGTGGTCGGTGACGGTGCAGTTGGTAAGAGCTGTCTTCTAATAGCGTACAACACTGGCTCCTTCCCTGGGGAGTATGTGCCCACCGTTTTGACAATTATTGTGCTAATACCATGGTAGATGGAAAGCCATACAGCATTGCATTTTTTGACACTGCTGGGCAGGTAAGTTCCCTAACTACCATAAACTTTCAAGACTTGCTTCTAGAAAATAGATAAATAGAAATATAGTATGTGAGATTGTTTGCTTTAGGCAAACTTCACAAGCTTTAAATTTTGCCAAAGCTAAAATATGAGGGTGGGGATTTGGCCGAGCAGTTTTGAATTCGATGTCTTCACTGGATGACTGGATGTTGTACGTTATGAGTTCAAATCAGATAAAAATTTTATGAATTAAAAAAAAACGTCCCTAAAAATATGAGAAATTGTGCAAAAGCAAAAAATTAGTTCATTTCCCATTACGTAACACAACCAAACTTCAAATAAACTCCCGCTATATATCGCCTCCATATATGTACACTGATTAGCATACCAAACTTAAAGCTCCATAAACTATATCTTTTGGCTATTTTTTCAGAACGTTTGTTTTGTGGTTTCTCTACACTTTCTGCATTGAATCCGTAAACTGTAATTTAATACCAAGTATTTAGCAAATCAACACAACCTATATGAGTATAATATCCATTGTTATTGTTGAAAATCGTATTCAAGTCCGAACTAGAATTCATTTGTAAACAATAAACAATGATCAATACACACATAGAAGCTGTGTTGACAAAAAGAATACTCGAAATTTCAGCATGATAAATGGATTAGGGTCAGACACGGTAGTCGATATACAGAAGCAGAATACTGAAAAACTTGCAACAATTTACAGCTTAAGTACCTTTAAATAAAATACTTACAATATCATAATCCATGAATAAATCAAATTAAAAATTATTAAATTATTAGTAAAAATATTTCTATCAACTTTTTTCTAACCTTTCCCTAAAATTCATAAGATACTCATCAGGTAAGAAGTTATGTAATAATTCCTTTGTTTGATATGACTCTTATGTTTTTTAATGAAACTTTAAATATATATATATATATATATATATATATATATATATATATATATATATATATATATATATATATATATATATATATATATATATATATATATATATATATGTCTTTAATGGCCTGTTGCTGTAATTTTTGATGATGTCTTAAATGGCCAGTTACTATAACTTTTGATGATTTTTTTCACTATTTTGTTTATAATGTACTGTTTCTTGTTTAAAATTGCATACGCATGTTGAGGTATGCAGTATTCAGCTTATCAACTCAACCAGTACATGTATAGACTGCATCATATCTGCACATTTCAAGGACTTAAAATTTCTTTCTTATAAATTTGTTTTATCCATAGGAAGACTATGACAGACTGCGCCCTCTATCATACCCAATGACAGATGTCTTTCTCCTTTGTTTCTCCATTGAAAATGAATGTTCATTGGACAATGTTGAATCCAAATGGTTGCCCGAATTGAGACATCATATGCCACATACTCCAATCATCCTTGTGGCAAACAAAATTGGTGAGAAAGTATAAACTGGTACATTTTAATGAAAACTTCCAAGTGATGCTTGTTTTTAAAGCTTTTATTCACCTTGTATAATCCTCATATTATGATTCCTTTTTTAAACACAATAGAAGAGCATTCACCTATTGACTGTGAATTTGTACAGACGTAATGAAAGTTATGTACAAGGCAATCAATACTATTTGCATGTCACAACTGTTCAATTGACATTTTACTGTAGCTAAGAATTTTGCTTGCATCAGCGAGGTGTGTGATCTGGGGATATAATTTAAACTTTCCAGTGATAAGCAGCCACAATTATATTTACCAACCTTTGCTGACGGTGCTGAATAGTCAAATATACAAATTTTGTTTGTTGAATTCCAAATCTGTGATAAAACTATAATTCAAAGGCTTCCATAGTAATTAAGATTACTTCATCAACTATTATTCTATAAGAAATGATTAACTCTTTTTGATTTCATGTGAAGATCTCAGAACCAGTGGCACTCTCAGTCATCGCAGAACAACGGATTTGTTGACTTATGAAAAAGGTCTAGAAGTTGCCAAAAGAAATGGAATGAGATATTATGAAACAAGTGCTCTCACATCCACAGGGCTGAAGACTCTATTTGATGATGCAGTAAGTAAGATCTGTTGTTGTGTGGACTTTAAGAGGAATGTTAAATCACAGAAATTTGACATCAACAGGTTTTTCTTAAACTCAAATCAGTGTTTTTCTTGAAACTGACACCACAAACAAGTAGTATGGATATTTCAAAAATATGTAGACACGTCAAATGAACCCTCTACGGATCAATGACCAGGCTGCTTCTGACAACCACTGATTTACAAAAGATTTGTACATTAGTGCAACAGAGGGCGCTTTTCTCCATGTCCCCAGATTTGCTGATTCTGCTTGAATATGGTAAAATTCAGCAACTGGTAATTCTCAAATTAAATTTGTACACCACACTTATCACAGGTCAGGCTTGGAGTGCAGGGTTCTGGCAGTGGAAAGTCGAAGAAAAAAGGTTTTGGTGGTTTTGGATCCAGGAGCAAAGACAACTTACCTCTGCCTCCCGTTATGCCTCCAGCTGGTGAGTAAGGAAACTTTTCAAGACGATATGCTGAATGCAAAACATGAAGCTGAGATTTTTATTACACTTTCAGTTTTCTGGCTCTGCTGTCAGCAACACAAAGCTGAACTAATAGGTGGATGTGCCGTCATCTGGCGTCCATCATTTATTGACATTTAAAGCTTCTTCTTCAAAACAGCCAGTCCGATTCATGGAGTACAGGTCCCGAGGGATGACCTTAATCAGCTTTGTGCAAAGTGGTATGAAATATGCAAATTTGTATTTTTGAGGCCAATGTTGCTATTTTGGGCAAAAATCTTCCTCTCCTTAATGGCTGCCCTGACAGCTTTAATATTTGGTGTACAGGTCTCCATGGATGACCTTATTCAGATTTGTTCAAATTGATATGAAATATACGAATTTGTGTTTTAAAGGCCACACCCCTGTCACTCATCATAACCTTTGAACTTTGATTTTCTATTTTAGGACAGGCTCCATGGATTGAAATTAAGACATCAACTTTCAGCGAGCACTGGTACAAAGTGCTGGAAAACCCCGTCCATGCTGATGTGACCTTTATCGTTGAAGACACTCGACAGTTGCAGGCACACAAACTTATCCTGTGCAGTGCATCAACCTATTTCTGTAGAGTATTTGGAGTACAGCCACTACCCGTGGAGGTTAGATTAAAATTTGAGTTCTCATTCTAAGTCTGATGCATACAGTGACAGTTAAGATTTAATTAATTTTTAATCTTACTCTGTGAACCTATGATTTTTCAAAGCAAATATATATGATTTTGAATGAACATTTTATATGTATTTTAAGTTGATGTTTATGATAACATAGTAAGATTTTATTTGATACCAGGACCATGATCTTTGAATGTTAGAATGATATTAGTTTAATTGCTGAAATTACAAAGTGAGATCATTCATCAACTTAGTGATATTGTCACATAGTTCTCTATGCTTTCTATTTAGAAAATGATACAAAGCTAGAATATCATTTCAATGCACTTTTAACACAGAGGGTAGTATAAAGTCTTTCAGAACAGAAACAGTGTACCTGTCTTTGGACAATAAGTACAAGAATACTCCCTAGGATCATACTAACTAATAATATGGGTCAGATAGTCTCTAATATGGACATTTTCCAAGACATTTTTTCAGTTTCATATTTTCAGTACGTTCTTTTCATTATCAAAGTTTGGGACAAGAGGTAAAGTGTTCATAATTGACATAGGTTATTAGGGCTGAGTCAGTACACTCTTGAATTTGAGTAAAATGCCGGGAATTTTTGAAGATTATGAGAGGGTGGCATTGTGTACACACATTAGGCATGCAGTGTGCTTACATTTGACTCTTGCTTGTCAGCCAAAGCCATTGAGACCAATCCTCTAAAATCATCACTACTTCCTTTTTTCATCAGTCTGCAATATTTTTCTCTCACCAGAATAATCAGCTCAAGGGTAATGTACCAGTGAAGCCGTTTTCTAGAAATGACATGAATGATGGCAAAGTGATCGGCATTTCTAACATCATGGATGAAAGTGGCTATGAAGGCACTGGTGGTACAAAAACTATGATCACAATCAGTGCAGACATTACGTTTGAAACTTTCAAACATGTATTAGAATTCCTCTACAGTGGTAAGAAACATTCTACTTATTTCTGTGTTCTTAACACATTTTTTTCCATTGTTTATTCAGCCTGCTTCTTTCATTTAATTCTACTTTGGATATCATTATTTCTATAATGTGCAATTAAAAAATTAACAGGAAATGCATTACTTGAATTTCAACTTTGAATAAACAATTTATAATATTATAATTTAGAATTATTACTTTCCCATTGAAATATTTGAACTGCCTTCCTTTTTTGTCCCTCACAGGCCTACCCAGGCTGCCATTAAATCCATCAGATGAGTTGCTTGACAACTTGACCAAAGCTGCCAAAACCTTCGAACTCCCTAGGCTGGCTGAAGTTTGCAAGAATGTAACCAATGATGAGGAGTTCTTGAACCCAAGCATTGGAACCTATCTCAATGATTGCACTGGGGCAGTTATGAAGAAACTGTTTTTGAATAAATCAAAGTTTTCTGACATTGTATTTGATGTTGGAGGTAAGTTCTATCCTGGCTTGTTCACAAGTCCACAGCTTCAATGCATTCTCTTCTCTTAAGGTAGTTTGCACCTCAAATTTGAAAGACTGGAACTTTTGCTCAAATTTTCCATGAGGCACCTTCTTATTCCTTCCTTTGAAATGCAAAGAATAAAAATCGGGTTACTGCTCAAAATTTGAAAAACAAGTTTGCCAACATTTACTGATGCTTCAATTCAAAATGGCCACCATCCCATTATTAACTCTACTGGGAAATTAAAATTTAATTTTCGGTTAAATATAAGCTATTAAACTTTGCTTAATCCATAAGCTTCAAAATGATGCCCACAATACAGTGGTAGATCAAAACCCTTTTGTAAAAGTTTGAGAGTCTGAGTGTCTGTCCCAGAGGTGCATTATTCTACCCGAATTTTGTATCTCCTTTTCCAGGTGTGTTACTGTGTTACACACGTATGAAAAAATGACAAAGTGAGGAACTCATGCTGAAACTTTGTCAAAGGAAACGAAAACCTTCCTCGACACATACAGCCTGGAGGAAAATATATGTACTGTGCATGACCAGCTACTTGATTCCGAGTTTGTCTAATTTTTTAACTTAATACTGCTTTACCTTACAACAGACAGTAACTTTATATTGCTTTACCTTACAACAGACAGGTCTTCCACTAAAAAAACCAGTATCCTGTGACTCGATAAACTAGTTTTAGTTTTACTGAATTTTTGTTCTGTCGGTTTTTGGTAGGTAAGACTGTGTATGCTCACAAAGTTGTCCTGACTGCAAGATGCGAAGTCATGTCAGCCATGTTTGGTGGTCATTTTGCTGAGAGTTCAAATTCAAAGGTAAGATCTCCCTAACAGTGAAACCAAACACGTGACAAGAGACTACTAGAAGTTGCCTATTTCTCTTTGAAAACAGTGTCTCAATGTTTTTTCACCCGTGGACGATTTTGCTGATGTACCATCTATAAAACATAATTTTGCTACAACAGCAATGGAAAACTTCATCATTATTCCTTTCAAATATATGTTCCTACTCTTTGATATTTAATAATTAATGTAAAATTCTTTACTCAGGTTGAAATAAAAGACACCGAATTGGACTGCTTCTTGGCTCTGCTGGAGTACCTATACACAGACCATTCTCCAATCGAAGAGACCGACTCAGTAGGAATACTCACCCTGGCCAATCAGTTCTGTCAAGACAGATTAATTAATTTATGCGAGCTTTACATCACAAAAGAAGTTGAAAGGTCAACAGCCAACAACATTGAAAAGGCAGACATTGATGTCATTGGATTGCTTTATGTTTCACAGGTATGGTTCATTTCATTCTGATAAGGGTAATATGCGCCTCAAAAGTGAAAGACTAAAACTTTCCCTAAAATTTTCCTGAAGGAATCTTTCAACCATTCACTTTGAAAATAAAGAATAAAAGTTGGGGGTCACAATGCAAATTTTTGAATTAGAGCAACAAATTATCAAAGATTTACCAAAAATTGTAATTCAAAATGGCCACCATTCCTGTGGTAACTCTTTGGAGAAAAATGAAATTTCTGATTTTAAAAAAGCTAAGACCGTGAAAGTTTTTCTTACTCAAAGGGCTTCAAAATGAACAAGTAGTAGATAAGAAAAGAATTGAAAAAATTCCAGAGTTCGAATATCTGTCCCCAAGATGCATTCTACCTAATGGGTGACAACTTTGTTGCATTCTTCATCCAAAAGGTTTATCATGCAAAATGCCACCACTAATTTTGCAAATGACAGAACAATTTTTGTGTAGGTCAAAGTCTAATAATCTGAATATTGGTCCCACAGAGGTATTGTGTCATAAGTATCTGCTTTGTAACCAATTTAACCTTCATGCATACTAGTAGACAAACCTTTGCTTTGTTTTGTTTTTTTCACTTGAACATTAAATACGGCTAGTTTTCAATCGGATTCGAACCCACAACATACGGCATCAGTCGCATAGCTGAGAGGCCACAGAGAAAACCACTCGGCTAAATCTCCACTCCCAAAAAAGAGTGGTTCAATAGCCGGCTAAGTTGTTACATTTTTCTGACTGAGACCGCTCAACACGTTGTAGAGTTCATGAAGCACTCACGCACGCATGCTCACTATCATACATCGCACATACACACTTTATCGAAGCGAACAAAAATCTCTTCCAAATGATTGAAAACAACATCAAAATAATACAAAACACACAAATGCTTCATTTGTAGCAGTTGACTTGGTTTCTAAACGCCAAGTTTCTAATTAAGTTTTAGGAAATTTTCAAATCCCCATTTCATTATACTAACAGCAGTAGAACTAGAAACTCATGGATACACAGTATATTTTTCCTTGGACTTGTGTCATTTTATGTGTTTTCAAAGCAACCATTGCATATCTTTCAAATGTCATCTCTTCTTTGAGTCTTGACAATTTGCAACTTTTCTAAGATTTGACTATTTTTGCACAGAATTTTGTCCTATTTAATTTGACATCCTAGATGGTCAGATGATCAAAGTAGTCCACTTAAAGTCTAACCTTTCTCTACACAGTATGAAGTTCATTCACATACTACTGTTGATTAATTTCTTCCTTTACTTTCCAACGTTCTTACCTGCAGCTTCACAATGCAGAACAACTGTCCAAATGGTGTCTGCACTTTATCTCCACCAACTATGTGGCATTTAAAAGTAGGAATGAATTCTCTCAGCTCGAAGGTGACAACCTGGAGTATGTGACGACAAATCAATGGCCACCAGTCACCTACCTGAAGGAGATTGAAGAGTACGAAAAACTGATGGCAAAGCGAGGAGATGTTAAATGTGTGGTCATGTGAAAATTTTGTATAAGTTTATCATCAAGAGTGTGAAATGTACTTCGGTCAGGTAGTTACTGGCTCCTAGACAATGCACCTGCATGTCAGCGATTTAACCGTTCCACCATCATGGTTTGTCCCAAACGTATTCTGATTGTTGACCTGTCTAAAGGTGATGGGGGTGAACAGGTTGAAATTTGACAATGATATAACACAAAACAGCTATTCCCTAGGTACTGATGAAGGTACCTTACTCAGACTGTCAAGACCTTGTACCCTGGCAGCATTTCGTAAAGTAAAATATCAGTTTGTGTCTGCATTATGTGAGGGCGCTCATTAAATTACAGTTGTTTATTGCAAAGTTACCTATGATCTTGCAGAGGCCAAGGTGTATACCTATCACTGGCTAAAGTATTGACTCAGTCACTTTTGTCTTCTTATTATTCTATGACCTTTCTGCAAAACATTATTTTCAGATTAATTCTGTTATTGTTGTGATAACATACATATGTATGTTACAATGCAGTTAGCCGATTTATATTTTTGAGCCTAATTTTGTCAAGCCATATTTGTATTTATATTGTTAAGTGTCAGTGATGGATTCTGCGTAATTCATTGATTTTGGAACACATTTTTGGCTCTGCATTTATTAAAGTTTTTAAAATGTTATTTGTATTACTAAAAGTTTCATTTTGAAATCCACTTTTAGGATGGATAAGATTTTATTTTTGTCCACTGTTGTTTTATCGCTGGTGTTTTATCAGCCACCAGGATGGCATTTTTGAATATTTGGCCCAGGATTTATCTACAACAAATATTTATCGAATAGTCTGGTGTTTCATCGTGATAGAGTAAAAATTCCTACCGGGATTCATCATCTGCATTGTGTGAGGCTGTTTTTTTCAGATGTTGTATTGCACAAAGAAGTGCGTATTTCACAAAAACATTTTTGCTGAATTTTGTCTCAGTTTGTTCATTTTCTATGCCACAGTAAAGTTTAACAGGAAACTTGATGGATGAAAGAGATTTTGAAAATGTCTTTTTCTATTTATTTCAGTGGCTCTTTCTCAGCGTTTTTTTCCTGAATTTGTTCGATATCAATAGTAGCTTGTGTTGTTTGACTATATATATATATATATATATATATATATATATATATATATATATATATATATAGTGTTAACGGGAACTAAGGCAGTATTATATTATATATTATATATATATATATATATATATATATATATATAATATATATATAGATAGATAGATAGATAGATAGATAGATAGATAGATAGATAGATAGATATAT
The DNA here is from genome assembly GCF_041260155.1 of Ptychodera flava. Taxonomy (NCBI): domain Eukaryota; kingdom Metazoa; phylum Hemichordata; class Enteropneusta; family Ptychoderidae; genus Ptychodera; species Ptychodera flava. The sequence goes on along the minus strand of NC_091945.1, from coordinate 18,624,674 downwards.
ATATATATATATATATATATATATAGATATATGGACGACCCACTTCGACAAAAACCTGAAATCGTTGTGGATTTCCAAATTAAAGACATTAACACCTGATGGCCTAAATATTCACAGCTATAGCTGCTCCCATTGTCTTTATTCAAATTCCAACACTTGTAGTGCCCTCCCAGCCACACTATAAATACGCATAAAAACATTCTCTCAACATCTGAACCATTCAGGTAAGAACTCCTGTATTTTCACCATACTCTCACTTAGCATTTACTCTGCATGTTGAATGAACTTTCATAATTAGGATTACATATATCTGAAATGACTTGATCAAAGTTGACGAAACGTTGGCATGTTCATTGAAGATACTATGAGCTTTCACATTTTGGCATATAAAGCAAAATACATTTGCTATGTAAAGTCGTGATACAATGACACCAGTAATAGAAATTTAGCATTTTTTATTTCAGCTAATTACATATAGCTACAGGTAATGATCTCTGTAATTAATCTGTGGTGAATATTGTTCATGATGTTGATCATAGCAGTTACAATGAAATTGAAACTTATTGCAAAAGGGTCACTTTACAGATAAGTGACATTAGCATTTCAGTTCATTTCTCTTTTTCTTTATTTCACAAATAAATGTACCCAACTAGAGTTGCATGATTGAAACTTCATACGTTTACATGAATTCTATTTTGGATTTCAACAAAGTATCAACTCGTATACATGAGCATCCATGGAGAAAACTGTAAATACAGTTTCTTTCCCATTCAAAACTACCGCTATACCTGTACTTTTGTAGCAGTTTAAAATTGATATAAATGCTTATGATTAGAGTAGGGAAGTTAGAAGTGCATATGTGTACAGTAACTTATATATAAATTTCTTCCAAAACTATCCATTCACAATAATTTTGAGTCTACTGGATTACGTAGTATTTTCATTGGAAGCCGGCTGTATCGGCATTTTCGTCAGTAGGGATAACCTTTTTATTTAGGCAGTTCAAAAAACATGTTTAACCTGAATGTCAGACATTGCAATCAAATATGAAATGCGGATTATCCTCTTATGAAAGGACAACCTTAATTTCCCATTCTTGATTAGGCAACAAAAAAATAAAAAATAAAAAATAAATTGTGCTGTTCCGAAACATTGGTTTTCAAAAATAGGTTAGGTATGTCGGCAGGTATTTTTTTTTTGCCAAAATATTTTTATTTTTAAGTATGCATTTTTCAGGGGTTCAGGGCGATCAAACACTAGCCACAACATTTCCAGAAAAAATGTAATACATATAAAACGAATAAAAATAAAAGAAATCCCCATTCAAGCAAAAATCACATGCCAGGTAATGAATGCGTGATTTTATGGGTTTTTCTTTCTTATTTTTACTTTTGTGTTTACGTAGCTTCAAAAAATTTAGGGTCGGCGGGAAAAGAATAGGGTAAGTCGGATTATCAGAACAGCACAATATTTCTCCCAAATGTAAACTGATTTTAAAGTCAGTGTCTTTCAACCCGAGGGAAACAGTCTCCCTACCGACATTATGAAGCTTCCAAACGATAAGTCCCTATTTGTCTGTATGTGATCCAATTAAATTGAATACTGGGATCCTAATCTGCCTTGTTATTGTAATCTTTGCTGTCGGCAACTTTCAAATGTTAGAGAAAATGAGAACAATGATTCCAAAGGTAAAAACAGGGCAACATCCTAGATTGCATTGTATACAGTGGTTGATATGATTTAACCTTTTATTCTACTTGTTCACCTTCAATTATTGTGCCAAAGCCTCACCCATTTTGGACTATTTCTTAGCTAGTTAAAAATATTATGCGATACGAAAACCTGTATCCATATGTAATAACAATCATCATCAGATATTGAATACAAATTAAGAAAAGATACATTGTTAAACCTAATTGATTCCGAGTTGAGTCAGCATTTGCGAACTTCCATCTTTTCACAATGACGAAAATTATTCTTCAAATCTCTCTCATCGGTGCATGTATAGAGGACACTTACCTGTGCAGAATTATCAACTCCGACGTGACATATATACTGCACGGTGTAGAAGCCTCTATTTGTAATTGGACTTTACACTACTAAAATTGATCTGTGTCACTGATCTTGAGGCAAATTTAATGTATAAATGATTATTTCAATGACAGATGATCTCTTCAACATATTCCTGCAGAATCAAGAACATCGTAGCTTTTCTATATTACCTTAGGTATAACATATGTATTTCACGCTAAAAACTTCGTCATTGGAGACTTTTAATCACCTTAGTTTAAGGCTAACCTCTACATATTTGCCAGTAAGTCTTTGTTGCTCGTTATATGAGATGTGTTATTGACTGACGCTCTTCTGTTGGGTCGAACAGGGATTCCGTTGTTGGATATCTGCAAAAATAACTTGAAATTTTATTTACATTTAAGCAGGCCAGTTTTAAGTGTTATGTATAGTATATTTTTAGATAGTATGTTCTCGTAGTATATTTCTAGATATTGTAACCATGTAGCAGTATCGCGGTTAAACGATCGGAATCATGGTGTATCACTCGCCTGTATACAGTGTATGTGCGTTATTTATCGGATCCTTACGCTGATAACCGCGGGATAGCAAAGGCCGTCAAGAACAACATAGGCCTATACACCGGACGATTACGAACCATACTCCATAGGCCACGCCGCCTGAAATTTTGGTGACAGCGGTTCATTTAGTGAGACAGACAGAAACATTTTGGAGACCGTGTGGAGGCCACTTTAGTCCGTGGGTTAGAGGGGGTCTACGTGCACCCGCCCCCTGCAGGATAACAAACCTGTATTTTTCAGAAGCCTTGGGATCCCTAGAATACGACATGGAATTTTAACAGAAAAAATATAGGGGTGCAATAGCTGTTACGGTCATGTTTTGAAGGATACCACAAAATCACGATTTTAAGACCCACATGCATTTTCGTCAAATCTGTCTTTTTGTAAGTAGTCTGCTGAGCTTATTTTCCAACATAACCTCACTTGTTTGATATCATTAGAAAGGTAATTTATTTCTCTTTAAGATGACATATTGTACTAAGCGATAGCTTCTACACTTTTCGTGAAATATAACCAAAACTTACCCTGTACCCATAAGTTTAACATCGCAAATTACAGTAAATCTCAAATTCCACCAACTTTTTAGCTAGACATAATAAAAAATGCTTTGTATGAAATCTGTTTTATTCGGTGCAGCGACATGACAGAAATATGAAATAGACTTTCAACAAAAAAATATTGGGACTCTACAGCTGAAACAGTCATATTTTGAAGGGTACCGCGAAATCACATTATTGCCGACTTGCATGCATTTTCTCCTGTCTCCCTATAAGTCACCTGCTGAGCTTGTTATTGAATATAACCTAACTTGTTAGGTATCATTAGCAAGGTAATTTACTATTCTTTAAAGTGACATATTGTAATATGCACTATCTTGTATAGTTTTCATGGAATGTGATAAAAACTTACCCCATACCCCAAAGTTTATATCACAAATTACTGTCATAGCTATCGTCGTATTCTATCAAATTTTTAGCTAGACATAACAAATAAGGCATCTGAAATCTTTTTATTTGGTACTGGGGAATGTAAGAAATATGAAATAGACTTTTAACAGAAAAAATATTGGGACTCTATTACTGTAACAGCCACATTTTTGAGGGTACAGCAAAATCACAGTATTGCCGACTCGCATGCATTTTTGTTAAATCTGTCTTATTGTAAGTCGTCTGCTGAGCTTGTTTTTGAATATACCTGAGTTGTTAGGTATCATTAGAAAGATAATTAACTAGTTTTTACAATGACATATTGTAACATGCACTACCTTGTATAGTTTTCATGAAATATGACCTAAACTTACCCCACACCCCAAAGTTTACATCGAAAGTTACTGTCGTAGCTATCGTCAAATTCTACGAATTGTTTTAGCTAGATATACCAAATAAGGCAATTTTTTATATGAAATCTTGTTATTTGGCACTGGGAATGTCAGAAATATGAATTAGACCTTTAATAGAAAAAATATTGGGATTAAATTACTGTAACAGTCACATTTTTGAGGGTACAGCAAAATCACAGTATTGCCGACTCGCATGCATTTTTGTTAAATCTGTCTTCTTGTAAGTCGTCTGCTGAGCTCATTTGAATATAAACTAGTTTATTGAAAGATAATTAACTAGTTTTTAAAGTGACATATTGTAATATGCAATATCTTGTATAATTTTCATGGAATGTGATAAAAACTTACCCCATAACCCAAAGTTTATACTGAAAATTATCGTCATAGCTAACATCAAATTCTACATTTTTTTACCTAGACATAACAAAAAAGACAATGCTTTGTAAGGAATCAGTTTTATTTGGTATAGGTACATGTCAGAAATGTGAAATAGAATTTTGAACAGAAAATACATCGGGATTCTATAAATGTAACAGTCATATTTTGAAGAGTACCGCATAATGGCAGTATATAATTGCCGACTCGCATGCTTTTTTGTTAAATCTGTCTTCTTATAAATCATCTGCTGAACTTGATTTTTAACATGACCTGGCTTATTAGGTATCAATAGAAATGTAATTTACTAGTTTTTAAAATGACATATTGTAATATGCAATATCTTGTTTAGGTTTCATGAAATAGGACCAAAGCTTACCCCATATCCCAAGGTGTACACAGCAAATTACAGCGAATCTGAAACTCTACCATTTTTATACAACTTATTTACTTTTTATTTATTAACTTGCATGCATTCCATGATATCTGTGTTTTTTACAAAAGTATGTTACAAATATGAAATTAACTTTTAACAGGAATATAATATGATTTAGTAGCCTTTTTGATCATATTTGGAAGGGTACGCAGGTATCATGGCAAATTTGCTGAAACACATACATTTGCCATATATGGGTTCCCCTCCAAAATGATTCAATTGGCTACTAAATCATATTATCTTCCCACTAAAAGTTTATTTCATACTTGTGACATACTTTTGTAACAAACAAAACAGATTTCATAAAAGAATTCCCTTTTGTATTATGCGTAGCTAAAAATGGTAGAATTTAAGATAAGCCGTAATTTGCGATTTGAACTTTTGGGGTATGGGGTGTAGTTTGACCATATTACAATATGTCACCTTGAAGAGGAATAAATTACCCTACTAATGATACCCCACAAGCCAGATTGTGTTACAAAATAAGCTCAGCAGATGACTTACAAGAAGAATAATTTTACAAAAAGGTGCCAGTCTGCAGTGCTGTGATTTTGCGTTACCCTTCAAAATATTGATTTTACAACTTTTTCTGTTAAAAGTCTATTTCATATTTCTTAAATGGCCCAGTACCAAATACAACAGATTTAATACCAAATATTGCCCCTTTTTTTACGTCTAGCTAAAACATTCGCAGAATTTGATCATGTTAGCTGTGACAGTACTTTCTATATAAACCTTGGGGTATGGGGTAAGTTTTGGTCATATGTCATGAAAACTCTGCAAGATATTGCATGTTACTATATTTCATTTTAGAGAATAGTAAATTACTCTTTTAATGGTACCTAACATGCCATATTATATTCAAAAACAAGCTCAGCAGACGACATACAAGAAGACAGATTGAACAAACACTCATGCAAGTCAGCAATTTTGTGATTTTGCGGTATAGGCCTACTTCAAAATATGACTGATACAGCTATAACATCCCAACAATTTTTCTGTTAAAAGTCTATTTTATATTTCTAACATGTCTCAGTACCAAGTCAAACAAATTTAATACAAAACATTGCCGTTTTTATTATGTCTAGGTAAAAACCTGGTAGAATTTGACGTTAGCTGTGACAGTATGTTTGGATATACACTTTAGGGTATGGGGTAAGTTTTGGTCATTTTCATGAAAACTGTACAAAATATTGCCTGGTATAATATGTCATTTTAAAGACTAGTAAATTATCTTTCTAATGATACCAAACAAGTTACGTTATATTTAAAAAACAGGCTCAGCAGACGACTTATAACAAGACAGATTTAACAAAAATATATGCGAGTCGGCAATACTTAGATTTTGTGGCACTCTTCTAAATATGACTCTTACAGCTATAGAATCCTAATATTTTTCTGTTAAAAGTCTATTTTATATTCCTGATATGCTTCTGTAGCAAATAAAATAGATTTCATACCAAAAATTGCACAATATTTTATGTTTAAGTAAAAAATTGATAGAATTAGACGTTAGTTGTGACAGTAATATTCGATACAATCTATGGGGTATGGGGTAAGTTTTGGTCATATTCCATGAAAATTGTACAAGATATTACCTGTTACTATGTGTCATTTTAAAGACTAGTGAATTACCTTTCAAATGATACTAAACAAACCAGGTTATATTCAATATAAACAAGCTCAGCAGACGACTTATAGGAAGACAGATTTAACAAAAACGCATGCTAGTCAGGAATACTGAGATTTTGAGGTACCCTTAAAAAACGACTGTTACAGCTATAGAATCACAATTTTTTTTCTGTTAAAAGTCCATTTCATATTTCTAACATGTTCCAGTACCAAATAAAACAGATTTAATGCAAACATTGCAAGATTTTTTATGTCTCGGTAAAAAATTGGTAGAATTTGACATTAGATATGACAGTAATTTTCGATGTAAAATTTGGGGTATGTGGTAAGTTTTGGTCATATTTCATGAAACTATACAAGATAGTGCATGTCACAATATGTCACTTTAAAGACTAGTAAATTACCTTTCTAATAATACTTTACAAGCCAGGTTATATTCAATAACAAGCTCGGCAGTGACTTATAAGAAGACATATTTAACAAAAATGCATGCGAGTCAGGAAAACTGAAATTTTGCGATAGCCTTCAAAATCTGACCGGTACAACTACAGAATTCCAATATTTTTTCTGTTTACAGCCTATTTATATTTCTGATATCGCTTAGTGCCAAATAAAGTAGATTTAGTACAAAATATTGCCCGATTTTTATGTCTAGGTAAAAAAAATGGTAGAATTTGACATCAGCTATGACAGTAATTTCCGATGTCAACTTTTTGGGATATGGAGTAATTACAGAAAGATAATGCATGTGGGTCGCAAAATCGTGATTTTGCGGCACCCTTCAAAACATATGACCGTAACAGCTATTGCATCCCTATATTTTCTGTTAAAATTCTATTTCGTATTCTAGGGATCCCAAGGCTTCTGAAAAATACAGGTTTGTTATCCTGTTGGGGGGGGGTGCACGTAGACCCCCTCTCGCCCACGGCCTATTTTGAGATAGCTGACGACCAAGGTGGGCTGGGCCGTGCGTAGCTGCAATAATTTTAGCTCACGGGCCGTGCGCCGGCTTTTTCTGAGGTGTTGGCTGTGAAGCGAAGGCCGGCGCTACACAGCCAACACCTTAGAAAAAAGCTGGCGCACGGCCTGTGGGCTAAAATTTTTGCAGTCAGGCCGTGCGGCTTTGGGCTTCTGTCGTGATGCCTTGCGTGTTGCCCAACTTCTAAGGCATATACACACGTATACGGGGTGCGGTAGCTCTGCAAGGTAGGGCTGTGTGTTACCGGCGTTATACGGCCTCCCATCATTGAACTCACGGCACTCGCGCTAACACAACAAAGAGATGTAGACGCTCTAAGACGATGACGCACTGACATCACTGAGAAGCCAAGTCTGTTTGATTGTGGTGGACCACGTCTTTGTAGACAGCCGATCTTTCTAGATATTGTAACCATGTAGAATCAGTTTAGAATATACGGCTAGTTTTCAATCGGATTCGAACCAACAACATACGGCATCAGTCGCCTAGCTGAGAGGCCATAGACAAACCGCTCGGCTAAATCTCCACTCCCATAAAAGAGTGGTTCAATAGCCGGCTAAGTTGTGAAGTATCATGATTAAACTATCTGATAATGGTGTACCGTTCACGTTATTATCGGACCCTTATACTAATAACTGCGGGATACAACGACCATCAGAAACAATACACACCGGAATAGTAAGAACCATACTCCAATCGGCCATGTCACGTGACAATATTATACCTATATATTTGCATAATATTTTTTTATTTACACCAAATTAACATTAAGACGAACTCCTACCAATCGTCTGAACCTTTCGGGCAAGGAATTGCTTATGTATTTCGATTGTAATTCCATACGGGTATTAATAATTTTAAGATTATAATTAATCCGTTTGTGTCGCATGAGGGTCTTCTTTCAACTTCATGGTTTGGCTCCATTCTCCACACTCTGCCGTCGGCTGTGCTCATTGGAACATCTGAGTGGGTGTGATTACCTCAGTACTATCAGAAAAATCTAATCTGTATAACGAGAATTCATAATATGAAAAATTAAGTGCACTTAAGATAGTATGTGCCTCAAAACGCATCGCCAATTTACTTTTCTGAAATCTTCGTTATCTTCCAGCCATACTCTTCCAAATCAAGAATAGACATCAGGGGTCACCGTATAATTTTACTTCTAGAGAAAGAAATTTCGAAACAGTCATAAATTATAAATGGTCGCCGTTCCTCTTTAACGGCATGAAAAAATATTAATAATTTTCCTCACTCCAGGGGCTTGAAAAAGGAGGTGTAAAAGTTAGAGTCCGCATATTAGTGTCTGAAGCGCATTATACTTCAAAATTAGTCTTGCAGAGACCCTACAATTCGCATTCTTCCCTGTCAATCAGCTGGAACACACGCGCACCCTTCAAGGACGCGACGCGACTCCAGGGTCTGGACGTTCTTGCAAGCGACCGGTCGGATTTCTGCCTGATCGGGGTACTTTATAGAACTCCACACATCCGTTAATCAAAAAACAAATGACAAGTGCCATTATAGCTATTACAAATATTATAAAAAACATACCGCGTATATAGGTCTAGTATAATGTTCTCTCCACCCATTTAGATAGGTGCTTCTTTTGACGTCACTGCCCTTATGAATATTCATTTCCTTGCAAGAACCGTCAGTCTCTGATGTTCTTGATTAGACTAGAGTGGTTATAAGTCCATGGTTGTGCAAGAAATTTGATTTTGGAATTTCACTGAAATGTTGATTCACTGTACATGGTAGTCTATGAGAGAAGTATGCACAATTTTTTCCAATATAAAACTAACAGTATCTTTGCATTTATGTCATTGATATACACGTGCACTTTTCCACCTGTTGCATATGTTTTTGTCTCTTGTCTTCCATCAGTTTTAACTGTTTAAGGTGTTTAATGTAAGATACCACTTATCTTCTTTGCTTATGAAACTGGTGGATAATGTGTATGTATTTGAAAGGATCGGTGTATTTCGTTGGTGATTCCCTATTCAGGAAATATCACACAGACAATCACAGGTTTGGCCATAAAATCAGCTTCTGTCAAAAGTGACCCTCCCCCGAGATAGGTCTATAAAAAGTGACCCTCCCCTTGAACAGTTTTCTAAAAAGTGACACCCCACAATTCCCCCCGCCCCGGCCACCTCCTGTAATTACTGAAGGCTCCCTAAGGACGCCGGTGAAAGTCTGCGATCGAAGAAACCAGAGTTCCATATTCCGATTATTTGGTTCATGATATAAACACCCTTGTTTGTAGGGTCATCGACCCAACATTAACGTGAACTGGTATATTGTTCACGTCGTTGAGAGCATTGTCTTCCTACTACTAATGATGCAAAAAAAAGAACTTTTCGCAATTGTGAATCGCAGTACAGAAATGTAAAGACTGAGGTTTTCCTCGATGATACGGTTGTTGGTAAAATCCGGTGACGCGACACTCGCTGAAATTTTGGCTTTGCTTGGAAAATCTAAATAAAAAAACAACAACCGTGAAATGTTTTCTCCTAAGATTTTACCGAAATAACACATTACTGACCTAAGACTTGGTTTTTCCTATTAAGTTTCTATATTGCTTGTATTAAGCTAACACATGAGCACAATTGACGCGGCTTATTACGCTACTGATGATCATGACATCACGTGTTTTGTATGCCATGTGGGAGGGCGCGTGCTTGTTTTCCGTACTTGGAGAGAACTTTGGAGGTGCGGCACAAGATTGGTTAGCTCTAGTTCCCCATGACGTCATGGCAAATCTGTTCACTTTTTCTGTATCGCATTTTAACATTAACACTGATATAACAATAATGGGAGGGGGACATCTTAAAGATATACAGTCACCTGTATCTACATATGCCCATATATGGTCAAAGGGGCGTTCTTTGGTATTCAAAATGCCCATGTGAGGGTGCTGTTTTTAAAAAGCGGCCACCCGCTTAAAATCTGTGATTGGTTAGATTTTCTCTTTCCATGGTAAGCTTATCTGTGGCAAAATTGGAACAGGAATGGGAGGATACCTCTTAAGACTGAATCAAGGCAATAAGAGTGCGTGGAAACTAAGGCATAAAATCCCCATAAGTCTTGCAGAAAGGACAGTAGTCAGAAACGTGACTCGGAAGGACAGATAAATTATACTTCGCGCAAGTGTTTTTACAGTGTGCTTCATGCAAGATGATCTCATTTTGTGAACTACCAAGGTTTCATACAAAAACTCGTCGGCTTTTGTGTGCTATGGAAGCACACGAGGTAAAGCAATCACCCGGGGCTCTCCAAGAACAAATCAGAATTTAGGTCAAACGATTCTGCACGTTTTGCATATATATAATCCTCATTTATATGAAATAGACAGTAAGAAAAGCCAACTACTACTCGACCTCTGAAATTATCGGGCATTGCTTCTTGCTTATCTATTTTGACTGTAATTTCCAAGGAGTATTGAGTTAAAGATTTCCATTATTAGTCCCCTTGTATGGTGATTTTTGAGAGATCGCACATGAAGGTCTTCTTTCAAGGTTCATCATTTGGTTCCATTCTCTACAGTCTGCCGTCGGTTGTGCTCTGCTCGTTGGAAGCATATGAGGGGGAGTGATTACCTCATTACTATGCAGGAAAACTCGAATCTATAGAACGAGAATTTATAATATGACAATCAAGTGCCCCGAACTCAACGACCAATTTACCTTTTTCTCAAACTTTCCTCAGAATCTGTCAGCCACACTTTTCCAGATCAAGAATAGAGTGAATCAGGGGTCACCGTGGAATTTTGCTACAATATAATCAAATTTACAAAACATTTACTGGCATATGAAAATTAGTCTAAATGACTGCCATCCCTGTCTTACCTGCATGGAAAATAATAAATTGCCGATTTTCGCGAAACTATGGCGGTGACAATTTTCCTCACGCCAAGGGATTAGAGTAAAAATGATGGTGTAAAAGTCCGCATATGTCTTCGAAGCGCATTCTAGCATAAAATGCGCTTCTTCAATAGACAACTTTACAACTATTCACCGTTAAAAAACGGAAATAGTTTTCATAGCGATGTTTAGTAACTAAAATAATTAGCTCATCTTGAATATATTTCTTATTTTTAAAACTTGCGAAACGCCAGTGAACGTTTGCGATCGAATAAACCACATTTCTATGTTCCGACTTTAGTTTATGACATAAACATCCTCGTTTGTACGTTGGTCGACCCAATATATACGCATTAATGTTATACTGTTCACTTCGTTGCGAGCATTATTTTCCTACTGCTAATGATGCAAAAAGATTTTGAATTTTTCGTGATTATGAATCGCAGCACGGATTTGTAAAGACTGAGAGGTATTCCTTTATGATTCGACTGTCAATAAAGTCAGGTGACGTGAGGTGAAACTCGCTGAAATTTTGTGCTGTACTTGGAAAATCTAAACGAAAAAATAGGAAGATTTTATCAGTTAGGTATGATGGCGACTGACATTTATTCAAATATAAGCTCTGACAATTTTCTTCGAGCGCTTTTACCGAAATGTCAAATTACTGACCAAACATTCTATATTGCTTGTATTAAGCTTACCCATGAGCACAATTGATGAGGCTTATAACGCTACTGAGAGTGTAGCATGTTTCGAATGTCATATGGGGGCGTACGTACTTGAGAGAGATTGAGAGACAATGGTTAGCTCTTCTTAAAGATCATGACATGATGGTAAATCTCTTCACTTTTTCTTTATTCGACATTTTACATCAACACCGAAAATCAACTCTACCTCCGGTCATGTGATCTTCACATTAAAATATTCATGGGAGGGTACCAATTAAATATGAAAATCAAGGCAATAATGCTGCTTGCAAACTTCGGCATGAAATCGGCAGCGTCAATAGCCTGTCCTTGTCTTGTCAATCTTCTCCAGTAAATGCCGTTTGCCACTTGTGAGAGCGGTGCCATCAGTCGTTATTGTACTGAAGAGAGAAGATACAGCAGACGTCTGTACAGGCCACTTGTGAGAGCGGTGCCATCAGTCGTTATTGTACTGAAGAGAGAAGATACAGCTGACGTCTGTACAGGCATTGCAAGAAAATTCGCATCGTACATTAATTTCATACACGGACATTGGACGCACGTGCACGAAGCACTGAAAAGTAAGCTTTAAGATGCCTTGACGTCGGGGAGAAGATACAACAGGTCTTGGTTTCAGCCGAGAAAGTTATCGCTCTTGGATAGGATATTCAGAAAAATGGACGGCGGAAGCATCAATATTTTGCTGTTCAATCAAACGGAAATCTTGAACGACACAAATGAATATGTGAACAACAGCGCTACCATCGTTTTCTCTAACGACATTGGTGGGGCTATACGCATTTCAATCTTCGGAGCTTTGATCGTGTTCGGCAACATTCTCGTCGTGGCTTCGGTCATTGTGAACAGGGAGCTCCGGGCCACAAGGCATGCCTTCATGGGTAGCTTAGCTTGTGTGGACACGTTGACTGGTTTGTACTTTGCAGTAGGAGCGGTGTACAATGCCGTGCCAGAGATGGCGGGAAATGATGGACACAACTGCGTCTACCTTTTGTGTGCATTGTTCTTTCTCTGGTCCACAAGTATATTTCATATGGTCCTCATAGCTGTTGATCGGTATTTAATAATCACAAGTCCTTTCAAGTATAGCGAAACTATGACGCGGTTTCGATGTGCAGGGCTCATCGTGGTGCCTGGTTTAGCGGTGGATCGGTCGCTAGCCTGCCACTACTCGGTTGGCAGAGTGCCTTGTCACTTCAAGCGGCATCGTTTGCGTCCCGTCCTCAGTAATGAGCGGCGAGTACCTAATATTTTTCTGCTTCGTGGTGTTTTTCCTTCCACTTGTCGTCATGTGCGCGCTCTACGGTAAACTTGCTCACATTGCCGTCCAGCAGCGGAGAAAAATCCAAGCCCTTCACAACATTTCGAACACCTCGCGGAACGAACTAGTGACTGTCTGGGCATCAAACGCTGCAGTAGCTTCGACCAGCCAGGCCGCCCCTGTTCAACAAAATCGACTGAAAATATTCAAGAGGGAGATGAGAACGACAAAGACTCTGGTGATGATCCTTGGCGTGTTTGCAATTTGCTGGCTACCTTTCTCGCTCACGTTAGTCCTGGAGTATATCTATCCCACATTCGACAGCAGTATTCTGGGAATTATCGCATTTTCGGCGGGAATGGGAAACTCTGCTCTCAATCCAGTCTTGTACGCTTTGAGAGACGTTCCTTTGAGGAAAACAATAAAGGCAATTCTCAAATGCCAAAAAGTGTGATCTAAGACATTGGACACGTTTCCCTTTAGCTTCGAACTTCACATTACGCTCGAAGTCAGAAATGTATGTCCACCTAGAGGAACGTTTTATAAACAAAACGTGGGCACCGTGGGGCAGTAGTACCGGACTCACTATCAAAGTATGGCGAGTTCGAGACCGCGCAAGACCAGAGTAAATGACTCACTGTCGTAGGATGGTTAGTTCGAGACTCTAACACGGTGATGTGCCCTTGAGCCAGGCACTTTGTTCCCTATTGCGCCCTTTGGGTAGAAGGTCATGGGTACCTCGTCCTGTAATTGGGTGTTCGCCTGTTGAATGAAGGATTGAATAAAAAATAATGATAATTAAACCAACCTTTTTCAAATACAAACCATAAGTCCCTGAATGTTCAGCATTATGACTTAGGTAGTGACTAAAAGTCAGAAAGGAGACCTAAGTTTTGCGGAAGGATACAATAGCTAACATTTATCTCATGTTACTGTATTTCTTACACATTTTGAACCATGCGGAGTGAAGCAAGTTTTTACCGTCTTGTTTCTGTGAAAATCATTAACTGTAATATTCCTCATAGAGTTAAATGTTAACCCTATGAGGAGTAATACAATTTTGATTTTTTACAGAAACAAAATTTTAAAATGGTACTAGTATTTAATTTCAAATATACCAGTTAAAATTTCAATTGTTTCTTTCTCTTATTCGTAAGTTTGCATAATGACCCGTGCCCTGTTGTCATTTTTGTCCACGAAAGAGAATTGTATACAGTGCCCTTCAGTATATACTTGTCACAATTTGCCGTTAGTAATTTTGAAGTTTTAAATTCTACTTGCTGTGTCATACTACTACTAGTAAATATGTTGTAAGAGCACGGCTTGAGCATGAAGGGGCAGGCCTACAATGTACATTCCTTTTTCTTGCGGTAGCTCTTGTTGACATTCAGTATTTGCACGATGTTAAACAGTCTTTTTTCATTGAAAGTGTTATCAAGTTTGTATATCATACCCCTTTAAAATACTTTGATGTGTGTCTTTTAAATGGCACATGTGACTGTAGTAACATATAATGTACATGTAAAGGTTTATTACATGAGGAAAATGTACATATAATAATGTGAACATTACATTTTGTACAAGGGACGTTTATTCTGCTACAGAAAGAAAATTAACACTGCACAGAAAATTGAACTGAGAAATCAAAGGTAATGCATCCATGGATTGAGAAAACCAGTGTATGTTCAAACAAAAGTAAATGAAACACAAGAAGAGATATCGTTGACAGACCATGAAAACTAACGACTACCTTACCTTACCTTTATTTACTCTTCTTGAAAAAAATACAGAATTGACGTAAAGATAAACAAGTCAAGAAATACTTATGTCACAATAGATTGGGAAGTAAAGCGTCGTGTGATGTTAAAAATCAATAGATTGGATAAATGTGTGGAATATCGCTGGGTTCCTGATGGGAATGCAGGGAACTTTTGTCATGGTGGGATGGTGCCTTGCAGAAAAGCATTAAACCTGCAGGAAGTGGCATGATCTTGGTATCATGACAGTCACTATACATTCTGTCAGGAGGTCTGTGCCAGGGGGTCTAAAATCAGACGACGACGTCTTAACATGATGTTGTGAATGAGGATATCGATAAGAATGAAATGTTGGGGAGAGTTGATTATATAGTACCACACACGTAAAAGTATTGACTGCATCCAAAGAGATAATGCAAACCTAAAATTAGACTTGGAACTTCAGGGAAAAAGCAACACGAAACCTCAAATACAATCGTAATAGGTCTGGAGATTTTTTGTAACGTGGCACAAATTATGATCATAGCCCTTAACATGTTCTGATTTTGTGGACCTATTTCCTTCAGTTTCCTATTCATTTAAGAGTTGGAACTTAGTATGGTGTCGCACTTTGTTCAAATACACGTTTAAGCACTCGCTTCAATATCGAAGAATAATAATCAGGGTCATAGAGCAAACGTTTGGATTAGAGTCATAAATGTCCTATGTCGATGCCTGATTTTCAAAATGTTCCCTTTTGAGTCTAAGTACGTTGCGTTTCAATGTGCCGCAACTCTGTGAGTGAGACAGTTTTACCTTAGAAAACATCTTCTAATTTTTAGCTCTAATTGTTAACCAAAGCATCTATAGATTGAAGATCAAGTGCAATCAACTGTTCAGCTATCAGTCCAGACAGAGTTCCACATGCTGATTACTGTAACTGACGGGTTTTGTAACTTTGAAATGTATTGTGATACCATGCAAAGCTTATCATTTATATTTTATGTACAATGTATATGTTTCACATGTAGAGTTGTGCCACTGAATTGAAACGCACTGTAAGTAGTTCAAAATAGTACTACGAAATTAAGAATGTCAGGAAAAGCATCTCCTACATGGATTTAACCTTTGGGACAAATCACAGTGATACATGAGTCGATGATATGAATCTTTGATTGTTCCTGATCTTGGGCAATAAATGCATCTTAAATAGATAAATGTGAAAGACGACACTTTTCCACAAAAGAAAAATCCTGTTCCGAGCATTCCTTTTTTAAATTTTTCATCGCTCTTATCGTGCTCGTATGCAAAGAATGAAAAAATCAGGGCATAATACGATTATTTTTCTTAATGTGCATGTACATCTGTGTGTAATGTCAAGACCTGGACACAAGTAAACATAGAAAAGATCTGCCAATTTATCTGTGACACTCATCGAAACTCCATCGTTCGGTCACTTTGCTTCGAATACATTGCCGGAGATGCATAAAAGTGACGAAAGCGCATATACATATCGTATATATACGAAAGCGCATATATATATATATATATATATATATATATATATATATATATATATATATATATATATATATATATATATATATATATATATATATATATATATATATATATATATTACATGCCTCGATGTGAGTGCAAATCAGTGCACTTATTTGAATAGGATCACCCGGGGAGTAAGTAGGCCCGTGAACGATGTACTGACCGGTTTCCATGGTTACACGGTCCAGTGAAGCCCTTCGACGTTTTTGACGTCAAAGTAGACGCTTAACGCTAGATGTAAAATATCCATAAGCTTATGTGCAAAGCTATTTTGATTTTCGTTAAAATCTGTTTGATGTTTGTCGATTATATTAAAATTGTTTGAAAAATGCCCTGAATGTCACTGAATGTCATATAGCATTAACTTTGAAAAGGCATGTAATAAAAATATTATTGCCTGAATACATAAGTTCATGTGTCATGTGCAGCATGAGACAATTTGCCCTCCTGGCGTCGGGCAAATTCTCACCTGCTCTCGGGCACATAAACTCACGTATTCAGGTAATAATATATAATATATCAGATATCGACCATAAGCTGACCTGATCGTATATTTGTAAAAAAGCTAAATATAGCCGCCTCGTCTTATGTACTTTAATAAGAGAAACAATTCATACTTTTACGGGAGATCGACTTTTAGCTAATTTAGTCCCCATAAGTTTTTGAAAGAGGACAGCAGTCAGAAACGTGACTGAAGAACACGTATATTTTACTTCTAGCAAACGCTTTTATCGTGTTAATTACACGAGATAATTGCATTTTGTCAAATACCAAGATGTCATACAACAAGCCGTCGGCATCTCTGTGCTTTGGAACCACACGAGGCTCACGAAACCATCAGAACTTGGGTCAGAATAATTCTATACGTCTTTGTAAATGGCCGACCATTCTATATATCGTAACCATGTAAAATTATAGTTGTTAGACTATCTGATAATGGTGTACCACTCGCCTGTATGGGCGTTATTATCGGACCCTTACACTAGTAACCGGGGGATGGCAACGATCATCACGACCAATAATAATTACAGTGGACGACATACAATTGGCAAAACCACATGACAATATAACATTTATATATTTGCATAATAATCTTAACTTACATCAATTAACATTAAGTAAAACGAATACCTGCCCGTCCTCTTAAACTTTTGGGCAACGCTTTATGCCTATCTATTTCGACTGTAAATTCCAACGAGTTTTAAGTTTGCGATTACCATTAATCCGTTGATATTGTGATTTTCGAGGATACGCACATGAGGGTTTCTTTCAGTCTTCATCATTTGATTCCATTCTCCAAAGTCTACCGTCGGCTCATTCTCCGTACAGAGATTATAGCTAACCTAGCTAGGGGGTCTTACTGGCCGCTCTAATAGCTAGCTTAGAATTATCCGCGCTAGAATCTCTGTACGGAGAATGCCGTCGGCTGTGCTGTGCTGATTGGAAGCATCTGAGCTGCAGTGATTATTTCTGTGTTTCGTAGGAAAAGCCGAACCTCTAATAACGAGAATTCATAATATGACAAATCAGAAAATCAAATGCACTTAAGATAGTAAGTGCCTCAAAACTCAACGACTAATTTACTTCTACTCAAACTTTCTTCATAGTCTTCCAGCCATACTCTTCCAAATCAAGAATAAAATCAAAGGTCACCTTTTAATTTTGGTACAAGAGAAACAAATTTGCAAACATTTACCGATATATGAAATTCTAAATGGCCGCCGCCCCTTGTCGATTACTAAGGCGGTGACAATTTTCCTCACTCCAAGGGCTTCAAAACTTAGGGTGCACATATAAGTGTCCGAAGCGCATTCTACCTTAAAATGTCCTTCTTTGATCGACTACTATACCACTTTTTGCCGTTAAATAGACAGAAATAGTTGTCAAAGGGATGTTTAGTAACTATTATAAACAATTAGGTCATCTTGAATTTTTCGCGTTTTTTTAAAATTAAAAACGCTGATGAAAGTCTGCGATAAAAAATACGTGTTCATAGATTTCACATAGACTACCATGTATAGTGAATCAATATTATCGATGAAATCCAAAAATCTATTATTTTGTAAACACATGCACTTTGTACCTGCTATACTTCAAGCAAAGCACATTTACATGAATCATAACACACATATAAATGTAGAGATAAAGCTTGTTTTATGGGGAAAATGTTAATAGTTTGCCCAATAGACTCCAATGTATTATTATTTAATATTTTTTGACTATCTATACTGTTTTTCTGTTTTGGGTTGTTTTTCCTTCCGCTCATCGTAATGTGTGCGTTCTACGGTAAACTTGCTCACATTGCCGTCCAGCAGCGGAGAAAATCCATGCTCTTCACAACATTTCCATCACCTCGCGGAACGACATAGTGACTGTCTCGGCATCAACAGCAGCGACAGCTTCGTCCAGCCAGTCCGTGCACTCGTCCCCTGTCCAACAAAATCAATTGAAAATGTTCAAAATGAGATGAAAGATGAGAGGAGATGAGAACGACCAAGATTCTGGTGATGATCCTTGGCGTGTTTGCTATTTGTTGGCTACCTTTCTCGCTCACGTTAGTCCTGGAATATGTCTACCCCACATTCGACAGCGGTGTTCTCGGACTTATCACATTTTCGATGGGAATCGGAAACTCTGCTCTCAATCCAGTCCTGTACGCTTTGAGAGACGTTCCTTTGAGGAAAACATTAAAGGCAATTCTCAAATGCCAAAAAGTGTGATGATCTGAGATATTGGATAAGTTTCCCTTTAGTCTTGAACTTTACATTACACTCGAATCAGAAATGTTTGCCCAACTAGGTCGCCGCTCCTTTTTAAATACAAACCACAAATCCCCGAATTTTCAGCATTGTGACTTAGGTAGTGAGTAAAAATTAGAAATGGAGACCTAAATTTTGCGGAAGGATACACTAGCTAACATTTATCTCACAGTGTATTTCTTACTCATTTTGAAGCATTTGGAGTAAACCAGTTTTTACAGTCTTGTTTCTGTGAAAATCAAAACTGTAATATTCCTCATAGATTTAAATATTAACCCTATGAGAAACAACAAATTTTTGATTTTGCAGAAACAAAAAGTTAAAAATGGTAGGTAATTTCAAATACTGGTTAAAGTTTCGGTTATTTGTTTCCCTTATCTATATCCTGTTCGTCATTCTTGTCCATTAAAGAGACTTGGGGTACTTTTAGCAATTTGCAGTAGCCTACTGTTTCGAGGCTTTAACAAACGTTTGAAAATTTAAACTTCTCTTCGCCGTGTGATGCTAGGAATATGTTGTAATAGCGTGGATTGACCATGGAAGGGTGGTCCTACATATACATCCCTAGCTCTTGCAGTAGTTCTTGTTGACATTGTGTATTTACGTGGTTAGACAGTCTTTTTTTATTGAAAGTGTTTTCAAGTTGTTGGTTTGCTTTCAGATAAAGCTGATAAATATCCCACCCCTTTAACATACATTGGTGTGTGTCTTATAAATGGTACATGTAGCAGTAGTATAACACATAATGTAATATGACAGAACCCCATGACCTGTGAGTGCAAGCACGCCGTACTAGCGGTATTTGTACGAGTGCTGCGATGTATTCGGCGGCCCGCTCGTGAAAGGACTGCCGATTACACCACAGCACGAGTCAGAAAAGCGATAAAACCTTCAGGAAGTGACATGATCTTGGTGTAATGACTGTCACTATACATCCTGTGAGGAGTACGGTGCCAGATGTTCTAAAAACAGACGACGGTATCTTGACAGTATGTTATTAATGAGGATATCGATACGAGTGAAATATTGGGGAAAGTTGATGATATATATAGTACCACAAATGTACAAGTATGGACTACATCTAAAGAGACAACTGAAAACCTAAAAGAAGACTTTGAACTAGAGAGAAAAAACAGCGCAAAACAAAAAGGACAATCGAAAGAGAAGGTCAGGAGATTTCTTTGCAACGTGGCACAAATTATGACTATAGCCCTAGACGTGCTCAGATGTTAATATTTACCCATAAGTGAGAAAGATTTTGTTCGGTTGTTTCCTTCACTTTGTGAGTAGGAACTTAGTACGGAAACGAACTTTGATTAATAAACGTTCAGGCACTCTCTTCAATATCGGAGAATCTGTTACTACGGTCACAGATCCACTTTGGATTAACGTGTCAAATTGCCTATGCCGATACTTGAATTTCAAAATGTACCCTTTCGAGTCTACGTAAAGCTGGTTTGAATTCGGTGCCACAACTCCATTTGTGAGACAGTTTTACCTTAGAAAACAGCTTCTCATTTTGATGCAATAATAAAAGAGTTACATTACAGATCAAGTGCAAACAAGTGTTCAGCTATCGGTCCTGAAGAGTTCCCCATGCTGGTTTTCTGTAACTTGCGAGTTGGTAACTTTGAAATGTGATACCAAAGTGATACAAAAGTGAATCATTTACATTTTATGTGATATCAAAGTTCATCGTTTACATTTTATGTACAATGTATGTATTTCAAATGCAAAGTTGTGTCAATGAATTGGAAAGCACTGTAACTTTAGTAGTTCAGAGAGTACTGCATAATAAGGTTGCCAGAAAAAGCACCTCCTAGGTGGATTTAACCTTTGAAATGAATCACATTGACACATAAGTCGAGGAAATGAATCTTTGATTGTTCCTAATCATGTGCAATAAATGCATCTTTAATTGATATATGTGAGATAAGAGACTTTTCAAATAGGGTAAAGGCAAATTCTATTTCTAAAGATTCATGTTTTTAATTTTTCATCGATCTTATCGTGCCCCATGCAATTGATAAAAAAAATCAAGGTACTAATACGATTATTTTTATAATGTACAAGGACCGTGTTAAGATGTAAATTTGCAGTGGAAGGTCAAGAGCTGGAGACAAGGACGTCAGGATAATAAAATAAGGGGTTAAGATAGAAAAGATTTGTCAATCTATCTGTAACATTGATGCCAACACCATTCGCTTGATAACATTGCTGACGATACATTGTCGGAGACACACAAAAGTGACGTAAGTATATATATATTATATATATATATATATATATATATATATATAATATATATATTATTTTCCAGCATTTTCCAACATTGTTGCAAAAATTGATATACAAAGTTGCAAATTGATTGTTCTATTTTGTTTGAAGATCCATCGAAAACACTGTATTTTGCTGACTATAAACAAGTGAAGTCGCTTTTACTTCGTTCTGAAGTGATCGCAGATAACATTTTACCCACAGAAATATCCTGGTTGATGTAAATAACAGAAAAAACAACATAAAGTTAAAATTATATTCAGCGTGAAATTATATACAATTTTCTCAGTGACCTCATTGTACATAGATTCGTCAAAAAGCTATATTATTATTTATTTATTATTTAATATTATTAAACATTTATTGCTCTCGATAACTCCATGGGGTTTTTACAATAAACCTCTTTTCATAGAGGTCGAGACACATAAAAACAACATTTCCACATGGAAAAAACTACTAAACAAAAGACATGTTAAATACAATCAAACGTTTTCAAAAATAGCAAAGACAAAGATAAAGACAAAAACTTTAAAAGCAAACTAGAATTACAAAGATCTGTCTTCTAGAAACTGAGTAAAATAAATCATTTTGACAGGCTTTTTAAAGTTTCTACACTATCTTGTGCTCTTAAATGAAGAGGTACATTATTAAAATCTTTAGCACCTGTGACAGAAAATCAATTTAAACATATTAAGCAGAGATATCGTTGAACGAACCATGAAAACCAAGACTACGCGTATCTTCATTTACACTTTAGAAAAAATACAAAGTTGACATAACTTTAGGTAAACAAGCCTTGGAATACATAATATGTCACAAAAGATTTAGAAATAAAGTGTCGTGTGATGTTAAAATCAATAGATAGGGTAAATGTGTGGAATGTCACCGGGTTACAGCTGGGAATACACGGAATTTTTGGCACTATGACTGGATGGTTAATGAGTGCTGACTTGCAGAAAAGCGATAAAACCTTCAGGAAGTGACATGATCTTGGTGTAATGACTGTCACTATACATCCTGTCGTGAGTGCGGTGCCAGAGGTTCTAAAAACAGACGACGGTATCTTGACAGTATGTTACTAATGAGGATATCGATACGAGTGAAATATTGGGGAGAGTTGATTATATATATATAGTACCACAAATGTACAAGTTTGGAATATAC
The DNA here is from genome assembly GCF_041260155.1 of Ptychodera flava. Lineage (NCBI taxonomy): Eukaryota > Metazoa > Hemichordata > Enteropneusta > Ptychoderidae > Ptychodera > Ptychodera flava. The sequence goes on along the minus strand of NC_091945.1, from coordinate 18,601,992 downwards.
ATATAAAGATACAACTGAAAAACTAAAAGACGACTTTGAACTTGAGAGAAAAAACAGCGCAAAACAAAAAGGACAATCGAAAAGGAAGGTCAGAAGATTTCTTTGCAACGTGGCACAAATTATGACTATAGCCCTAGACGTGCTCAGATGTTAATATTTACCCATAAGTGAGAGAGATTTTGTTCGGTTGTTTCCTTCAGTTTGTGAGTAGTATAACAGTTTCTGACTTGTCAAATTGCCTATATATATATATTATATATATATATATATATATATATATATATTATATATATATATATATATATATATATATATATATATATATATATATATAAACCTGAGCGTAAGGCTGTAGTGAAGACATAGGCTGTCGAGCTGTGGCCTTAACTCTGCAGTGCAGCGCTGTAGAATCCGATGTATTTCGAAGGTTGACTCGGACAACACTCTCAACAGAACAGAGTTCCCGTCAAGTAACAAAATTAGGATGTACCTACGGGCGATATATGTGTCACAGCAAACATCAGAGTCCTAGCTGTGATATCGCAGCGGTACTTGTGGCGCCACAATACCGCTGCGATATCAGCTATCAAAGTCAATAAGACGAAAACATTGACTACCGAGGTGGCCACTGGCGGAGACCGGTGACGGCAGTGCTGCGCTCACTACAAGCGTATACACTGTGTGTCATCGATCGGAATCTTTCGGGCTCGCCAAGGTCGTAAACTTGTGATATTTTAAAAGCCACGGCATCTCTAAGAATGATAAGTACTGTTTAATCGTGTCGTTGCATCGGTCCAACGCGAGACAATGATTTACACGCGCACGTGACCGAATCCGTATGTTTGACTGGTGGAGATACCATTTGATGTATCAAACTTTCAGCGTGATCGGATTTATGAATGAAAGTATACCTGTACACATTTGCACATCTCCTGGGTGACTGGCCGCTTTACTAATTAAATGAAAGTAGTCCCCCAAATAAAACACAAAATTGCGACAAAAATCATGCAATTTGTTACAATAATTTTGATCCATCCACATCAAAGAAAAATAAGAAGACTGTTCATGTGATATATATATAGTCAAAAGTAGTTAAACAGCTTAAATTCACTCGGATGGAAATAAATACAGCAATGATGTAAAGTGACGTCATGCAAGTGCAAGCAATAGATCATTATGGGTTCTCTATGATTGTGTCATATGAATGATGAAGATATGACATCAGCAGGATTAGTTTATAACAATTTAATATACAGCAAAGAAATAACATCATCAAAATCTCCTAGGTGTTCATCAGTTATTTACCATGGCGACTGTTTCGGGGATTTGAAAACAATACAGTCAACTGCCTTGGCTCCCCAAGCAGTACTGATCCGGTACCACCACACCTCAAGTTATTCTGAGTCTGATGTTATATATGATGTAAAATCTCCTAGGTGTTCATCAGTTGTTTACCAAGGCGACTGTTTCGGGGATTTGAAAACAATACAGTCAACTGCCTTGACTCCCCAAGCAGTACTGATCAGGTACCACCACACCTTAAGTTATTTTGAGTCTTGTGTTATATATGATGTCTTTCGGTGTTACAGTAGATGTTTGATATATATATATATATATATATATATATATATATATATATATATATATATATATATATATATATATATATATAAATAGACAATTGTCTGATCGACCTGATTGTATATTCGTCATATTCGTCAAAAAGCTATAGCCGCCTTATCTTATGTACTTAAGAGCAACAATTCATACTGCTGGAAATTTACTTTTACCCTTTACCCCATAAACTCTCAAAAAGTCTTGCAAAGAAGACAGTAGACAGAAACGTGACTATCAGATTTATTCTATTTCGTGCAAGCGCTTTGATCTTGTGATTCATGCAAGGTCACCTCATTTTGTGAAATACCAATGTGTCATACAAAAACCCGTCGGCCTTCCTGTTTTGTGGGATAACACACGAGTTGAAGCAATCACCCGGGGCTAACCGAAACCATGAAAATTTGGATCAAACGATTCTGCACGAACATCAGCAGCCCAACAGATCCATTAAAAATATATTGAAGCAGGACCACGTCTTTGTATATTGTTACCATGTAAAAATAACGTAATTAAACTATCTGAAAATGGTGTACCACTCCCCTGTATGTGCGTTTTTATAGGAACCTTACACTAGTAACCTCGGGATAGCATCGACCATCACAAACATTATACATCATACAATCAGTCAAGCCATATGACAAATTATTATACATATATGATTTCGCATTATAATCTACACTTACATCAAATGAAAATAATTGACATTAAAAAAACGAACTCCTACCCGTCCTTTGCCTATCTATTTTGACTTTAATTTCCTGCGAGTTGTTGTTGTTGTTGTTGTTGTTGTGTTTTATTTATTCAAAAAAGTGTCCTATGTGGACTTACCCACCATATAGATAAGTTACAATGAAGTATTTTCTATTGCCACATCCAGCCCGCTGGGATTATAAGAAACGTTAATAATAATGAAATCACATTGAAGAGAAAAAGGAATACATTATTTGAAATGTGTGCTTTTTCTTCTATAAAATGCCTTATAAATGTTTCATTACAGAATTTTGCCATAAGTATACATAACTTGCTTTTCTTGCTTAAGTCATAAAAATCTGGTATAACAGTCAATATCATGTATAAAAGTGACTTGCGGTAATCTTCATACAGAGTACAATCAAACAAAAAATGATATTCATCTTCATAATTAAGAGGACAGAATTCGCATAACCTCTGTTCCACTGCAAGATTACTGAATCTCCCCGTTTTAAGTGGGAGTATGCCCGTCCTAAACTGGGCCATGAGAGACCCCTTCGCATGAAACATACAGCCTGTCAAATACATTTCTTTTCCGTATTCCTTTTTAAAAATACGTTCTTAGTTTTGACTTTTGTAGCACATGTAATTCCCATTTTTTAGCATGAACATTTCTTAACATTTCACGCGCTTCTTCTAATTTTATCGTTTCTCGGTTAACAAATTTATTTTGAAAGCCACTTTCTGAGAAAATACTTTGTATATCGTTAGTACATTTTTTGTTTGCAAACTATAATCCAACAGAAAAACTGATTTCGTATTCTGTTGTCTGGTGTTTTCAACAATCTATTCCAGAAACGTAACATATCAAGCTTTCGACGAAAACTTGGGTTATCCCACCCCATGTCTCCATTTAAAGCCAACTTTGGTGCATATTTATGTACACCTATGATATCTCAATGCTCGATCTTGTATTATATAACAGTTTTTTAAACTGACCAAATCCCTATATCCCCGCACAGTAGTCTGAATTTAAACAACAAGGAATTGTACAAAGTAGAAAAAGTACTGTAATGGAAATCCTTAAATCTATGGATTTTAGAAATAACAGCTCCCAAAGCCCTTCCTGCTGTATTACATAAAATTTTTGCCGTTACTTCGTAATCTAAAAACTCATTGAAAACCACGCCTAGATTTTTATACTGAGGCACTGTTTCGAAATTCTCTCCTGCATATTTAACAACAAAGTTAAACAGCCTGACACTGTTATGAACAAGTTGTGTTTTGTTTTTGTTCACTATCATTTCGTACATCAATTCTTCAGACACTCAAAAGTCTTTTGAGATTTTCTTCATTTTCAACAAGAATGACTCTATCATCTGCGTACAGCAAAATGGCAACCTCTTGGTCACTAACTGGAACTCCAATATGGAAGCTGTTTGCCTCTTTAGCAAAATCATTAAAATAAGTAGAAAAAGAGTGTAGGAGACAGTACATCTCCCTGTCTAACACCAGAATATGTTGAGAACCAAGGGGAAAGCAAACCATTTTCATTAACACAAGAAAGTGGGTTCTCATAGAGACTCCTAATTGCCTTGTATAATTTTTCTGAAACACAATTTTTAAATAACTTAAAGAAGAGAATATCTCTGTTTACCCAATCAAATGTTTTGTTTTTTTCATATCACTAAAAGCTGCAAATGTGTACAAACCTGACGCTTTTCTATTTCTTATGATACTTGTCATAATATAAATTTGATCGATACACGCCATACCTTTTCTAAAACCATTTTGTTCACAAACTAAGATATTTTTCGCTGTTATTTGTAATCCCAGAATACAATGAACTCACAGTTGACAAAAGGCTTACTCCTCGATAATTTAAGCGATTCGGGGATCATTCAATGTACATTTGGGTATTGGTTTGATTATAGCTTTTCCCCACACCCTAGGTATTTTTCCAAACTTAAAATAAAGTTGATATAACTTGTGAAGCAATTTAATTGCAGTTGAGTTTTTGAAAATCTCACACCTAGTGGGTCAAAAAGGGGTGCATAGTTTGCTGAACGATCGTCTCAAGTTGCCTGTATTTTTGCACTATTTCTACAAATTTTCCCTGTCTGGAAATTAATATGTCGTCAAATAAGTCTCAGTCAACCAAGTCTAGCTGAGGAAGAATTTCAACTCGGGCTCAAAGATCTGTAAGAAGCGCTGCTTTGGAAGAAGATTCTGACTCTGGCATAATGGCCGCCATTCATCGTCTCAACGGTCGCCTCGACCATATTGACGCAAATCAAACGAAGTTAATGAGGAACGTCAGTCAACCAAAGAAATAAAAGAAAAATTGATGCTTGAGATGGCTGGCCTCCGTTCAAGAGTCGAGAAAATAGAACAAAAAATTGATGCAGCGGCAAATAGTGAAAGTGACGAGCAGAACTTTGACAGAAATCGTTCAGTTATCGTCGTAAACCTGGTTGCAAAAGAACAAGAAGATCTACCTGTAAAGGCCACCGACTTGGTTCAGATTTGTTCAAACTGTGGTGAAATCTTCATATTTGTATTTTGGGTCAATTTTCCCAAGTTCTTGTTGGATTGCTTTGAAACTAGATATGCTTGATCCTAGGGGTGACCTCTGTGGCAGATTTAGTTAAATTGTGGAGAAATTTTCATACTTTTATTTTTGGGGCAATTTTCACATTTTAGAACTAAAAATAATTTTCTCTAAATCAACTATTCTGATTGCTTTGAAACTTGGTATGCATATATACCTAGGGGTAACCTCAGTTGTTTCTTTGTTGAATTTTTTCAAATTGTGACAAATGATGCAGTCTTGTATTTTTGTGACACTTTTTGCTGCTTTTGGTCAAAAAAGTGTCAACTATATCATTCTTGAATTATCTGGTCGACTTGCAAACTCTTGAGAACCGCTGCAAATTATAACGTTGTATTTGGTGTGTAGGTGCTTGCTAAACTGTAAATGGAAATTATTTTGAATGAAACAAAGTTATCATTGGCAAAAAGTATGCTATATTAAAATAAAAAATAATGAGCATCATAACTGAAAATTTTGTGAAAATATCAGTAACTGTGAGTCAGAATTTATTTGTTTGTGATACTTTTACAGTAACACAACAACAGACCTCAAGCCAACAATAATTTTTTTTAAAAATTACTGCTTAATAAATTACCAAGAAGATTGATGAGGTAGCATTGATTTTTTTTTACCCGATCCTTTGTACATTATTTTTTCCCCACTCTCCCACCTTTTGTTTTTGTCACGCCTTCTTTGGCTGATTTTTTTATTGACATTTGCTAACGTATGTAGAATCTGCTTGTCCCATTGTTATAGAAGTTGATATGCGTGTTTCTCAAGTTGACCTCCAGTACTATAGAGCCTCGAGAAAATCCTATGTTGCAGACCTTATTTGCTTTTGTCATTCTTGTTTTACTGGTTGTACTGTGTAGAAATCATTGTCATAACATCAACGCAGAATTTATCTGCACTGAACAGATAGAAACAACATTCATTGTGGATCTCTGGTACCACTACTTCCGATCAAATGAGAGCAACACCGTATCATTGGCGGTATTTTTTGTCTTGTCTTTGCTTTTGTGCATTTTAAGGATAATATGATGTACTGGACTATGAATACCTTTTTGATGTTTGTTTTTAAAACCTGACAAGATATGATTTACATGTTCATTTCACTGTTGTGTTTTCTGAACTAGCACCAACAATGTTCCACAAAAAACAAATCTGCCGTTTAGAAGATTTTGAACTCTGATTGAGGAAATTTCCATTCGATAATGAATTTCAGTCATGAAGAACTGCAGAAAATGCAAAACCTGAAGATGACCGTGGTCGGTTATGGTGCAGTTGGTATGAGCTGTCTTCTAGTAGCCTACAACACCGGCTCCTTCCCCGCGGACAATGTGCCCACCGTTTTTGACAATTATTATGCTAATACCATGGTAGATGGAAAACCATACAGCATTGCATTTTTTGACACTGCTGGGCAGGTAAGGGCCCTAAGTTCATAAATTTCCCTGATTTCCGAAAACAGATATGTCATATGATGGATTCTGTATAGTAATCTATACAAGATATTTTGTTTCAGGGAAAGTTTCCGGGGAAATTGGCATGCATTTAAGTTTGCTGAAGCTTAAAGGGAAACCGTCGTCAGAACTGTGCCTTTGCGAGTTTCTTGTGTACAATATATTTTGTGCACGATATATAGATGCACCTCATCATCATAGCTGCAATATTTAAATTATACGTTGTAGGTTATGACAGACATGTTTTAACTTCCATTAATTACCATCATACCTTGGATAGAGTGTTTACATTGGTGTATGGGTCACATGCGACCTTAGAGTGCATTTCCGATGACTTTACCCCTTTAAACATGTTAGTATTCAAACAAGTCTATAAAGTGATGAGAAATTGTATACGCTAGCAAATTAACCTGTTTTCCTTTCTGCTAATTTGATATATCAAATCTTTGGTCCTTGTTCTTTGAGACCAAATTATCTTTGTTTAGTACTGAGAATTGCCGGGGGATTTCATACTTTTTGTTAAACAAAGACTGCATGCTATTTAGCAAAGCCTGTGTCCTGAAGGTGTTAATCAGTGAGGCCGATGTAATTCTTCTCCTTATTGACTCCTGTTGAGTCCCAACAGGAGTGAAACAGTATACACACATACAGGATGTGGTGATAAGTTGAACACCAGGTAGTTTTACATGATTTTGAAAGCAGAACAAGTAACTGTATTTTACTTACAGTGCAAATAAAATGAAATCCTTACCAAAAGCATAGAGAAACATAGATAGAGTGGCAACGGGTATTGTTTAAGGCGTGAAGCGGTTACGTAACCCATCCATGTTCGCCTCGCTTCAGGTTGCTCTCGGCTCTCTTTTCCGAAGAGTGCCGACCATGAATCCTTCGGTAATTGTTGAATTTTCGCCAATTGTTAAGCGAAAGTATGTTCGGCAAAGTTTGTGTTGTTGTTGTCGTGTGGTGCTGAGCAGAATTGACGTGCTGGCGAAACGGGAGTGTTTTGAGCTTCAGGAAAGTTAGTTTTACTGTTTTTCAAATTCCTCTCATATTTTTATGATATATAATGAGTGTTTGAACCAAATTTGAAAGTCTTTTATCGATACTGTCTGGTTTTACTCAATGGTTTACGGTCAGTCATACCCCTCTTTTACACGTGCGTCAAGGAAGGACATGTTTATGAAACTTCTGGCCTGAGAGCTCACAAAGTAACTATGGTTGCTACGCGACTGGCAGTACGATGCCATCTCGTCGTATTTTTCGCATAATCTCGTGTAATCATCACCACAAACAAAGCCTCCAAAAGTTTAACACCTTGGAGCTCATTTTAATATAAAAGCCAATAGTCTACCAAGACGACCATGGAACAAAAGGCATGCAAGCGTTGCGACTCTGTCTATGTTACTCTGTGCCAAAGTAACACCTAACAGAGCTCAGTATTAAAAGCTAAAAAAGCTCCAATGAAATGATTTCAAATGGCCAGAAATTGTGTATAACCATTTGCTTATGGACACTTATAATGTCTGCAGGTGGACAGACAAGTCAACAGCAAACAGCTCATCATGTCTGCAATTTCAAGGACTAAGGCTCCATGCACAAATACTTCTGGAGGGGGAGGGGCGGGAGAATTGCCGGGGGATTTGAAAATATCAAGGGTATGGGGCGTTTGAAGGGATTTTGGGATGTAAAGGGGGAATGAAAACAAACCTATCTCAGATTGATATGAAATATGTTTTGGGTTGTTGATTTATAGTTGTCAATTTTGTTGGGCTAATGTTTGGTGTTTTTGTATTGTGTATGCACTGCAGTTTCTTGTTCTACTCCCTTTAATGTGATGAAAAGTCCAGATTTTTAACTTACCAACACAGCCATATATGTACAAATCAGCATTGTTATTGTTTAAAATTGAATACAAGTCCTGACTAGAATTCATTTGTCATCAATAACAATGATTATGGTCTTTACACATGTACAACTAGTATTTTGCCAAACAGAAGATTATTGTTCTAGCGATCCATTTTGAGTTTGTTACTGGGTGGGGCATCTGAAAAAAGTGAGAGAACCTTTTTGGATTCCCCCACCCCGTTCCCCGAGACGTTGGTGGATGCGACCTTAATGTGTTTCTCATAAATCTGTTTCATCCGTAGGAAGACTTCGATAGACTGCGCCTACTATCATACCCAATGACAGACGTCTTCTTCCTTTGTTTCTCCATTGGAAGTGAATATTCATTGAACAATGTTGAATCTAAATGATTGCCAGAATTGAAAGTTGTGGGTGGAGGGACGGTGATTTAATGTAAACTTCCAAGTGATGTTTGTTTATGATTGTTTCTTTTTTGAACGCAATTGAAGTGCATCAACCTTCACCGCGAATTTTTAAGGACATAATGAAAGTTATGTTCAAGGCAGCCAATGCCATTTGCATGTCAATTGTCACTTTGTGTCAATCGACTTTTCGTAGCTTATAACTTTGTCAGCGTCAGCGAGGTGTCTTGTCTGAGGACAGAATTGTAAACTTTCCCGATGTTTAAAGTTTTATGATGAGGTGGGAGACTCATTCCGTCAGTGAGGCCACCAATTAATATTTACCAAACCTGTGCTGACAGTGTTAAATAATCAAGTCTGCCAATTCTTCCATAGCGAGATTGCTTCATCACCTATATTCTCAAGGAAATTGTTACCTTCTTTTTTATTTCATTTGAAGATCTCAGAACAAGTGGCACTCTCAGTCATCACAGAACAACGGATGAAAAAGGCCTGGAAGTTGCCAAAAGAAATGGAATGAGATATTATGAAACCAGTTCTCTCACATCCACAGGGCTGAAGACTATTTGATGATGCAGTAAGTAAATACGTTTTTTTTATCTTTCTGAAAATCAAATCAGTGTTTTTCTTCAAATTAGCATTGATACAGTCCAAAAATACCTGGACAAATCACATGAACCCTACAGGGGTCGATGACCTTGCTGCTTTTGACAACCACAGATTTTCAAAAGATTAGTACATTAGTGCAATAGAGGGCGCTATTGCACCAGGTCCCCAGATTTGCTAATTCTATTTTAAAAATGCTAATTTTGTAAGTTGACCAACTAAAAATATAAATGAAACAAACTTGCCAAACAAAATAAAATTATTGTCACATTTGTAGAATATTATTCAAATATGAAAAAATTGCATTGTCAAAGACAGTGTTTTTTTGTGCAAATGTAAAGTGTCATATTAAACATTGTACAATGTTTTGATTGTACAGCATTTCAGTTTTACAATGATACAATTGAGCGATTTGTAGTTTTGAAATTAAAGTTGTACACTACACTTATTACAGGTCAGGCTTGGAGTGCAGAGAACTGGCAGTCACAAGTCGAAGAGCAAACGTTTTGGTCTGTTTGGATCTAGGGGTAAAGACAAAGACAACTTACCTCTGCCTCCCGTTATGCCTCCAGCTGGTGAGTTAGGAAACTTTTCAAGACTATATGCTAAATGCAAAACATGGGGCTTACACCATTTTAGTAATTATGCCGTCATATTTTGTAGGTATACATTGGGCTAAGGCTGAGAATATACAACACTTTGAACAAAAGGCAAGATGTTGTCACCACCATTCTTCTTCATTTTAAATGAGCATTGGTTTCTGCACAGTTAATAAGACTTTCTAAAAAATATGATTTTTTATCACAACAATATTTAATGAGTATTTTTTTCAAATATACCAATCCAGTTTTCAGTAGCTTGAAATAATGTTATTTGATCTGCACATCCTTCATTTTTGTATGTTGATTTGCATCTTAGAAATTTCAGTCTTCACAAAGTTCATTTAATTAACACAATATACACGCACACAGTTTTAACGAAAACTTCTTGAATCCTCTACGATGTTAGTTATTTATGTAGGTATGGACGTCAGATTAAGCTGACTGCCAGAGCCCTGGCAAATGCCACGAAGAAGATTTCCAAGGACTTTGAACACTCATACAAACGCCTTATTATGATTTTCATTGTTTGGATACTTTCACACATGATTAATGAAACAGAAGAACAATTTAGGATCTACTCTTAATTTTCCATATTGAAACCAAAAATTGGATATTTTAATTCTGTGGTGCAAGAAAAACTTGGTCGGTCATAACTATCAATGTATTTTCCCTTATTTGTCATAAAAAATACATTTTCAAGCTCTTTCCAAAATCAGGGTAAAATGCGTGGATTTAAACTTCTCAACACAACCCATGCTACAGTGATATTAACCAGGAGACACGGTCGTTTTCTACAGTTGATCAAAATTATCGAATAAATAGAGTAAAAAATCAGGCCGTTTTCCGTTACGGTACATGCTTAAATAATTTTTTTTGGTCGATAGCAGATAATCTGTACATCGTAATTTCACGTAAACACTTCCACAATCGCCAGTGGCAACATCGTAATTTCACGTAAACACTTCCACAATCGCCAGTGGCAACATTGCCGTGATTCAGGGAAATCCATGGTGGGAAGGGCTAACTCAAATATGGATTTAGTCATTATGTGAGTACATTACACTTCTTCACCACCAGCTCTATCACTCATCATAACCTTTGAACTTTGAACTTTGATTTCCTATTTTAGGACAGGCTCCATGGATTGAAATCAAGACATCAACTTTCAGCGAGCACTGGTACAAAGTGCTTGAAAACCCGTCCATGCTGATGTGACCTTTATCGTTGAAGACACTCGTCAGTTGCAGGCACACAAACTTATCCTGTGCAGTGCATCAACCTATTTCTGTAGAGTATTTGGAGTACAGCCATTACCCGTGGAGGTTAGATTAAAATTTGCGTTCTCATTGTAAGTCTGATGCATACAGTGACAGTATAATAAGATTTGATTAATATTTAATTTCATACAGTGAGCCTATGATTTTTCTTATTGTTTAGGCATAATATTATCATAATTAAACATCTATAGATTTATTTAAGTTTTAAAAGTAAATATATTTAGAAATCAAAAATCTATTATTTGAGATATTCACTTTATTTTGATGTTTCATAGAGTAATATATTTAGATTTTCGGTTTATTTGATACCAGCACCATAACTATCTTCGCATACTAGCATGATATTATCTTAATTACTGAAATTCCAAAATGAGATATTTCATAAGCTTTGTGATATTGTCATGTATAGTTTTCCTATATGCTCCATTTAGAAAGTTGCATAAAGCTAGAACATTACACATTTCAATACACCTTTAATTCAAAGGGTAAAGTCTTTTAGAAGTAATCTACTTTTCTTTCGAACAATAAACCGAATAATACCCCCTAGGATCATGCTAACTAATAATATGGTTCAGATAGTCTCTAACATAGACCTTTTCAAAAATTTTTTGAATTGTAACAGCTTTATATTTTCTGTAAGTCCTTCTTATAATCAAACTAATCAAAATGGTTTGCTAAATTGTCATGGGGCTGATTTAGGTGCAATTTTTAATTTAAATTAAATGGAATTTTTTTGAAGAATGAGAAAGTTGGCATTGTGTACACCCATTAGGCTTGCAGTGCACTTAGATCTGATACTTTCAAGTAATCCAAAGACAAGTACCACACCTTTGTATGTATGCACTAATGAAAATCATCATCACTACTATTCTTTTTCAACTGCAATATTTTTCTCTCACCAGAATAATCAGCTCAAGGGTAATGTACCAGTGAAGCCGTTTTCTAGAAATGACATGAATGATGGCAAAGTGATCGGCATTTCAAACATCATGGATGAAAGTGGCTACGAAGGCACTGGTGGTACAGAAACTACCATCACAATCAGTGCAGACTTTATGTTTGAAACTTTCAAACATGTATTAGAATTCCTCTACAGTGGTAAGAAACATTCTACTTAATTTCGTTTTCTGAAAGCTTTCTTTTATTGTTTAGTCAGCAAGTTTCCTTCACTAATTCTAGTATGCATATATCTGATGTAGCAGATTGGCACGTCATGCTTTTTTCCCTGCCATAAGTTTATTAATATTTTGAGAGGATATTAAAGTAAATATGCTTTAGGAACAGATATTTTCTAACTCTCAAACTTTTAGAATAATTTTGGGTCTACCACTTGTGGATGCTCAGTTTGGAGCTCATTGAGTAAAGAAAGTTCTCTCCAGCATTTTGTGTGAGAATCAAAATTCAATTTTTCTGCCGAAAGTTTGAGCAAAATTTTAAGTATTTCAATTTTCAGCTGTGTAATACCGTAATACATTCAATTTGTGCAGATTCTGACTATCATTGCAAATGCATCGTGCGTATCCAATGTACGAAGAAGCCTTTCTGTACCTTTTGCAATTACAGTGTTTGAGTAAAAACCCTTAAAATCCACATTTTTCTAAAGGCACATAGAAATAAACATAATTTCCATAATTTTCAAATAAGAAGTTAACACAAAATGCACTACATAAAGGGTTTTTAGGTTCATTTTAACTTTGAAAGGGTTTTTAGAATTACCAAGGTGGGTCTCAACCTTAAAGGTATAGAATGTGGCTTTAATATCCTATGATAATGAATTGTTTTCATCTGCTATTTATTCTTGCATAGGTATACGTTTATTTTGAAATGGAATCGATTACTTTTATAGCGTATGACTTTTGATAAAACAATTAGAGTTGAACTTTCTTCCTTTTTGTCCTTCACAGGCCTACCCAAGTTACCATTAAATCCATCGGATGAGTTGCTTTACAACTTGACCAAAGCTGCGCTAGCCAAAATCTTTGAACTTTCTAGGTGGCTGAAGTTTGTAAGAATGTAACCAGTGATGAGGAGTTCTTGAACCCAAGCATCGGCACGTACCTCAATGATTGCACTGGGGCAGTTATGAAGAAACTGTTTTTGAATAAATCAAAGTTTACTGACATTGTACTTAATGTTGGAGGTAAGTTCTATCCAGGTTTGTTCACAAGTCCACAGTTTCAATGCATTCTTTCCTGTTAAGGTAGTTTGTATTTCAAATTTGAAAGGGTTTCCATTAGGAAACATTTTACATTTCCTTTTGAAATGAAGAATAAAAATCTCGGGTCACTGCTCAAAATTTTGTACTGCATAAATAAATTATGCAACATTTACTAATACTTTAATTCGAAAAGGCTGCCATCCCACTGTTCTAGTAACTACATTGGAAAATTAAATGATTGTTTTCAGAATTGTTCACAAAAATAAGCCATTTAAGGTAGATCACGCCTCGGGAACACATATTCAGACTCTCAAACTTTATCAATTCTATTCTGATCTGCTGCTTGTTGGGGTTCATTATAAAGCTCTCGTTGAAAGAAAACTTTTCACTTTCTTAGTTTTTCGAAAATCGAAAATTTTATTTTTCTCCATAGACGTAACACAGGGCTTATCAAACTTTTGTTCTGTCAATTGTTGGCAGGTACGACTGTGTATGATCACAAAGTTGTCCTGACTGCGAGATGTGAAGTCATGTCAGCCATGTTTGTTGGTCATTTTTCTGAAAGTTCAAATTCAAAGGTAAGATCTCCGTATCACTGAAACCAAACACATGACAAGAGACTACTAAAAGTTGCCTATTACTATCTTTGAAAACAATGTCTCAATATTTTGTCACAAGTGAAGATTTTGCGAATGTGAAAATATGACAGTTTTGCTTTAACATTATAAGGGAAATACTTTGTTATTATTTTTTCAAATGTATGCTCCTTCATTGATATTTAATAATTAATGTGAAATTCTGTACTCAGGTTGAAATAAAAGACACAGAATTAGACTGCTTCTTGGCTCTGCTGGAGTACCTATACACAGACCATTCTCCAATCGAAGAGACTGACTCAGTAGGAATACCCACCCTGGCCAATCAGTTCTACAAGACAGATTGATTAATTTATGCGAACTGTACATCACAACGAAGTTGAAAGGTCAACAGCCAACAACATTGAAAAGGCAGACATCGATGTCATTGGATTGCTCCATGTGTCACAGGTATGATTCATTTCATAATCTTAATCACGGACGTTTTGTCCTTTCCTTGGCTTGATCATTTTCCTTCAACTTATAATATGAAACTCTGTTGCAAATGACTTGGATATTTTGCTTTCAGTTAAGGTGGTTTGCACATCAAAATTGAAAGATTTGAACTTTTACACAAAGTTTCCATAATGAGACTTGAAATCATCCCTTTTAACATGGGGAATAAAAATCAGGGTTCACCATGCAAAAGTGCTCAATATTTATCGACATATGGAATTCGAAATGGCCCTGTTTCGTGTTACCTCCGGGGGGGGGGGGGGAATTAAATTTTGATATTCACAAAAAAGCTGGTGAAAACCTTAAAGTTTCTCAATAATCTTCAAAATAAGCTCCCATAAGTGGTAGACAAAAAAGTTTTATAAGATTTGAGAATCTAAATATCAGTCCTTGAGGTGCATAATTCTTGAGGTGCCAAAGTTCCAGAAAGAAGAAAACTGAGGTTCACCTGCTTCTTTATAAGAGGGCTCTCCGTTCTTTTGTAACCAACAGAACCTCACATATAGAAGTAGATGACCGTAGAGTTTTTGCACTTGAACTGAATTAAAAATCACATCTTATAACTAAAATTACATCAAAGTAATACACAAAAAGATAAATACTTCATTTATAACAGAAATCTTGGTATCCAAATATAAGAGATTGAAATTGTTGAAACACCATTCAATTACACTAGCAGCATTGGAGCTAGAAACTGGTCACATGGAATTTGTTTTTCCTGGAACTTGTGTCAATTGATGTGTTTTCAAACCAACCAATCATGGGCATATCTTTTCAAATGTAATTGTTCTTTGAGTTCCTATTTGTGCGTAGTATTTTGTTATTTTATCTAATTCAACATCTGAGATAGTCAGATGATCGGAGACTATTTGTTAGAGAAAAAAATTTCCAAATACATTATAAAATTCATTGAGGCATCAATGTCATGGCTGATCATCTATACTGTCCATCACCAGCTTCATAATGCAGAATAATTGTCCAAATGGTGTCTGCACTTATCTCCACCAACTATTGTGGCATTTAAAAGCAGGAATAAATTCTCTCAGCTCGAAGGTGACAACTGGAGTATGTGACAACAAACCAATGGTCACCAGTCTCCTACCTGAAGGAGATTGAAGAGTATGATAAACTGATGGCAAAGCGAGGACAGAGTGTGTGGCTTTGTGAAGATTTTGGATGAGTGTGTCCATTGTGAAAACGGTGATCATCATGAGGGTGAAATACAAGTATACTCCAGCCAGGTAGTCATTGGCTCCTAGACAGTGAACCCTTCCACCATCATGGTTGCCCAAACTCATAGGTTATCAATGGTGACTCTGGACCTGCCTATTTGTAATTAGGGTGAACAGGTTCAACATGACAATACATGGTACCAAACAGCTATTAAACTCATGGTACTGGTACTGATAAGACTACCTACTCATATTGTCAAGAAATTGTACCCTGGCACCATTTCGATAAGCTGAATTGGTTTTAGAAATATGTGTGTGCATATTTAGTGAGGGCGCTCTTTAAATTATATGGTTGTCAATTTAAAGCTGACCTGTGATCTTCTAGAGACCAGTGTGTACCTATCATACGCTAAATTTACTGACTCAGTCACTGTTGTTATTAATTGTATGACTTTTCTATAAAAAACATCCTTTTCAGAATTGTTTTGATAATTAACATAAGTATATTGCAATTGCCATTAGCAGTTGTATATTTGAGCTCAATTCTGTCAAGCTAGCTGCTATTGTATTTATGTGGTTTCTGCCTAATTCATCAATTTTAAAACAAATTTTTGAATCGGCATTTGTGTAAGTATCTTTAATGTTGTCATTATTTCTCCGAGTCACATTTTGAAATCTACCACTACCGTTGATATGATTTTATTTTCGCTAACTGTGTGTTTGAATATGGGGCGAGGATTTATCTGCAACAAATATTTACCAAATAGTCTTCAAAGGTGTTTCATTGAAAGAGTAAATATCCCAGAGGGATTCATCATCGATGATGTCACAGAATGTTTTATTCAGACATCTGTATTGCATTAAGGTAACGCACCTCAGGGATAGATATTCAGACTCAAACTTTGAACTCTCAAACTTTTACAATTCTGTTCTGATATACTACTTGTGGGGGTCATTTTAAAGCTCTGTGGGTAAAAATACTTCACTGTATTAGTTTTTTGAAAATCGAAAATTATATTTTTCTTCATACATTTACCACAAGGATGGCGGCCATTTGAATTTCAATATCAGTAAATCTCGGGTAATTTGTCAGTCTTAGGATTTGTCAGCTTGGTATATTTGTCTTTGTAATTATTGAACATCTAGTGGACAATATTTGAGGAATTCACGTGACTTTATATTTGCAGATGTTTAGAAATTTTGCATAGACAAGGTTTCTAAGTCCGTTTTGGCGCGATTTGACAGTTGACTTCAGTGTCACTTTCTTTCAACGGATTTGAGCGCTTTTTTTGTCTTTTGTGACCTTGTCTACGGCGCGCCAAATGTTTCAAAAATATTTATCGATTCAGAGCAAAAATAAACAGTCTTTCTCAATTGAAAAAAATTCGGTCTCATTAGGAAGGAAATAAGTAAGAAAAGTATAATTAAAAAACAAAGACAGAAATGTCATTTAATACTTCATTTTAACCTTGAGAAAAATCTTTTAAGCGTAATTAGGAAATAACAATTTTCAACGATTTGAAAAAGTCATACATCCATACTTATCGACATACATACACGTATAATAGTTCGCGAAAAAGGTGCAATGAGTGCTGATTTTACAAAAAGAAAAAAGAAAATATGTTATACAGTGATACGTCCACAACAATTCACAAGAAATCACTAAAAATCACTACTACCACTTGGAAAAAATAGTACAAAAAATAAAAACGTGAACAACATACAGAAAATAATTGTAAAAGAATCAGACAAAAAAAGCCATGCATACATAAATTATTTATGTACTTAGAAAATTAAAAAGCACTCGTCTCATAATAAACGTATTATAGATAATCAAAAATATAATATGAATCACCAGCCGCTTTGACAGTAAAGAGAGAGAAAATCGGTGAAAAATTCGGCAGTGATGGCTCTAGACAAAAGTGGATCTCATCTACAAAAAAATAAAATAAAATAAAATAACAACAAAAAAATAAAAATGCCATGAACAGAGATACAAAAAAAAACGCGTGGGCCTGTGGAAAGAAAAAAAAATGAGGATTCGCCACAGCAAAAAAAAAAAAAAAAAAAAAGAAAAAAAAAAAAAAAAAAAAACGAGCACTCGCCACAGAAAAAAAAACAACAAGCCCGAAATTACAATATTTTATTCAAAAAACTCATGGTTCACGTTTCCTTCGATCGATGAATCCCCAACAGCGGGGAATCCGATCACCACATACTCCAATGTTTGACGAAATATTGAGCATTTCAGTGATAACGTGACATCTTGAAACCTAGCTCTGTTTGGCTGGGCCCTGCTCTACTTGAAACCATACTTGATGAAATGAAGTGGGCAATATCACCTAAAGAACGTCCAAGTTAACAGTGAATAGTTCCAGAGAGTCAAGTTAACTGAGCCAATTTCAGGCAGTCCACAGGTCAGATCACGAGCGAGACGTACAACCCATGACCCTTCATAGCAACACTGCGAACATATCGATGCCTTAGGCGCGGTATGGCAGGGAGCCCACTGCAGGCCTTCCACCGAGCCGCACTGTCATCGCCGTTTGGCCTACATGATTTCTACACAGTTTTATACGTATGGTTCGATACATCGGGTTCAAATACCATGATAATAAACCACCTCGTTGTTTGCTAATTCCTCGTCTATCCTCAAAGATCACCCAAATCATGATAAAATGAATAGTTTTGAAGAAATCTGCCGCGTGTTGAGAGAACGTCCATCGTTTTCCGTGTTCGACAAGACGAGCGACGCAACTGTACAAGCTTACGATTACGAGTATGGCGAGAGTGTCCGGCCTTCGCAACGCCACGCCAGACACTCTCACTATACTCGCAGGGCTAGACCGGCACATACACGACATGTCGATCCCCATTGCAGAAATCTTTATATCCACACAGTCCAATATATGGAGCTACGATATTTGTGCAGTAGCCTATACATAGCTCTGGGTGGCAGGGCAGGGCTGTGAGTTACCGGCGTTATACGGCCTGGCCGTATAACGCCGTGTGTTATACGGCCTGGCCGTATCCGGTAACTCACAGCCCGGCCTTGCTGCGGTTCCGTAGCCCTACCACTCCCTTTGCTGGTTGTGTTGAGCTACAGTGTACAGAGAAATAGCGGCTGCTTGATCAGTGTTTGTCAAGTCGGGCGCGTTCGCGTTCTACAGGTACTAGTGAAAACGTTGTCTCGAATTTAAACGGAGTGTTTCAGCCCGAGTATTTTTGCCTTTGCCACACTCCGTTTAGAGGCTAAACCCACGGGATACGTGTGTGGTTCGATACATAGCGGCCGCTGCTAGCTTTGCATGGCAGGGCTGTGTTACCGTGTACGTGTTACCGGCGTTATACAGGAGGCAGTGTCACGCCGGTAACACACAGCCCTGCCATGCAGAACTAGGCCGCAGCGTGCTGCGTGGTATGCAATTTTACTATGCATACCCACACGGCGGCCGCTGTGTATCGAACCACACGTAACCGTGGGCTAGCGGCAAGCCATCGTTTTGTTCGGGTTTGGGCACAAACTGTCTATGATTTGGGAGAGGCGGCCCTACACTTTACAGCGAGGGATCGCTGGTTGCCGGCGTGTAGGCCTACTGTACTAGCGACGGGACCGCCGGCCGCGCGCTGGCTTACCACCTCGAGCCTGAGTGTACATTGGAGCGAGGGACCGCTGGCAGCCGACGAACCACCACGAGTGTTTTGTCCACTTTGAACCAAAACTGGTAACTGTTTAATATAGAATGGGACGTGTCGGTAACTTGGACGTCCATGAGATGATATTGAAGACTAGAAGCTGAGAGTTATCGCTGAAATACCCCAAATATCATGTCCAACATCCGAGCGTGATGATCCAAAACCCTCTGGCATTAAACTGTAACAATCATGACGTTGACAATTATTCAATTTTCATGTGGGCTTTTTCTGCGGGGTGTCCCACTCTGTTTTCTTTTCTCGAACGGGCCTCTTTTTTTTCTACTGAGGTTTTTTTTGGGGGGTAACCTCGGGGGGTTTTTTTTGTAACCTAGCCTCGCTTTGTTTTTTTTTCCCAAGCTGAGCTCGTTTGGTTTCTTTACAGCCTCAACGCCGGCGCGATCTCGGTCGACTTTTCAATTGTGATTCTCTTTCTTTTTTAGTCAGACCTGATGGTGGTTCGTTTTGTTTTTTGGTAGTAGTGCAAGTACTATTTGTGGTTTTGTTTTTAATCATTTCATGTGTGTGTGCTTGATTTTTTTTCTTTTTTCCCTTATAATCAGCATTCATTGCACCTTTATATCAAATACACGTGTATGTGTACGTCAATAAGTATGGGAGTGTGGTATTTCCAAATTTTTGAAAAGTTTATCTTCTCATTACGGTTTAAAGAATATTTTACAATTAAGCATTACATAACATTCTGCCCTTTTTTGCAATAATACTTTTCTCGTTTATTTTCTTCCGTAATTCCATCGAATTTTTATTTCAATCAAGAAAGACGGTTCACGTCATCTTTATCTGTACAGGTACATTCAAATATTTAATGACACGTATTTTCAAATGAATGCTATTTTTATGTAAAGGTACATTAATAAAATGCAATGATATGGACGAAAGAACTTTTTTCTTTATTATTCATACACGTTTAAGACTTTTTTTAGAAAGAAAATTTGACAGTTTATTTTTACTCTATGACGATAAATATTTTTGAAACATTTGGCGCGCGTACCTTGTCATAGTTCCTTCATTTCTTTTAGCAATCGGTGTATCACAGAACTTCATTCAAAACTTTCAGTTCATTACAATCTCTGGAATGAAACTCTGGTTCAACATGAAGACCGAAAACAGAAGAACACGTTCAGGTGGAAAGTGTTTATAGAGCCGAGAGTGTACAGCGCCACCTATGGCAAGTCTTCAAAATCTTTTGAATTATAGCGTACATATTATTCATGGTAAACATTTAGCAAAGAAAAATAATATCTTAGTTGCTCTTTATGATTGTTTTTAACGAAGCACCTGAAAACGTAAAGCTGTATTTTGTAAATAAAACCACTAGATGTAAGTTGATAGGCTATGTATTTGTTATTTTAAGGAGTTCCTTTTGTAACGAGTCTTATCATAAGAAGACCCCCAAGTAAGCTTGATTGCTTTCAATAAGGAAAACAATGGCTCCTTTTTTCGAAAATATAACAGATGAGAAATCAAGTCATGGCAAACAGATGAATTGCAAGGAGAAGTGTTCTTAGTGAAAATAAAACAGGAAAGAAGTCGATGAACAGTGCTTAGCCAGTGATTTGGCCCAGGTGGCCCAGAACGAGGAAAGGTGGTCGTTCAACTGTCCATCCACGTTAGCCTCGTTTTCACGGTTGCTTGAAAATTTAATATAAAAATGACGCACGGCGGAAAATTTTACTATCGTAGGATAGCCACTGTACAGTTCTGAAGAGGAAAATTATCTTGCTGTGTACATGTGTCAAAATTACCGCTGTGCGCGCCATTGTTGCTTTCACATCAGTAATAACATCATGTGTCGAATTTGAACCTAATAATTCTTTGCAACAGACTCAGAGTGAGAAACGACGTTAAAATCTATAATTTTCTTCCAAGTGTATTTTATGTACACAAACGGAGGCCAATAATACAGCGTCATACATTTGCAGCACTGAATACTACCTTAAAGATGAATTCGATGTTTTGTAAGCCATCCGAGTAAAATATGGCCTAAGGCTGCGTTCACAAAAAACGGGGGAGGGGGGGGGGCTGGAGGAATTCATGGAGTATTCGAAATTTTAGGGGTAGTAGAGGGGGCACTTGAACGTTTTGCACTCCTATAAGGGGGACTTGAAAAAATTTTAAATTCCTTTTTACCTTTACATTTTCCAATTCCAAGGTTTGTCAGGTAATTCAATGAAAAATGGAAAATGTATTATTAATGTCATCCAATTGTTCTAATGTTAGTTATAATTAAACAAAATATAGAACCATTTTGTCATATTTCATGACTTTCATCACGAGACAATCTAAAAATGTTTGATTTCTCGTAAAGAAAACCCAAGTGGGCCTAGTAACGGGACAGAAGCTGCAACGGTTGATAATTTTTAAATATTTTTATGTAATATATCAAATACAGTTTCATGCTGTCTCCCTAGGGTATGCTGAAACACACAATATTCAGTTTGTCGACAAAGCCTGTATATATAAATATAGGATGTTAATTAAATTAGAGTCCAGACTGAAAGTAATTTGTCAATAATACAAATGCACGGTACACATACGCAGGCTGTCTTGGCAAGCTGAGTAACTGGACAGGTAAACATGCTGTAGGGAGTAGAACAAGAACACGGTTGTATAAACTGAACGAAAATATTGTCAAAATAAAGTTAATACAGCTACTGCCTTGCTACTGCAGTGTCAGTGTATATCGGCAGTA
This sequence comes from Ptychodera flava, assembly GCF_041260155.1. Classification (NCBI taxonomy): domain Eukaryota; kingdom Metazoa; phylum Hemichordata; class Enteropneusta; family Ptychoderidae; genus Ptychodera; species Ptychodera flava. The sequence continues at coordinate 18,580,050 of NC_091945.1, read as the reverse complement.
ACAGAGATAGCTCTGACTGTGGTGCAGTTTAAGAAGAGTTTGGGTCAAATGACGCTCACAACCGTGAAACATACTTGTACTCAAGATCAGGCCAGACAGACAGCAACACAAGGAAGACCAGGAAACTTGGACGTTATCAAGGATTTTTGAATTCTGGCAAATGAGAATAATCAAATATTCAAGAAAGAAGATGGGGTCAGCGTGCTTGATTTTCTAAATTTTCACATTCTCATCGTAAAATGACACAAAAGTAAAACTTTGAAAAGTAAAGACTCTAATTTAAACGAAAAAATGTGTCACTGAATGAAATTATTTATTTTCTACCAAATTTGCCATTGTTACAACAAAAGTTTTAGAGATTAAAACGTTTATTTTATGGATTATTTTAACCTTCCAGTATTGTCAATTTTGAGCAGCATCTACGTCTATACGTCTCATACTTTAAAAAATATTATTTGGTATGTCACTGCGCTCAGTTTTGCATTGTGACAATTTAGCAAAATGTAGCCAGGTTTTCGCAATATGCATACTGTCTCATGATCGTCATTTTTTGTGCTCTTCAGCAGGTGCAATTGACCTGGCCCTCGTTTGATTAGTTCGTCGGCTTAGACTGATAACTCCAAAGAAAATCCACTCATACGTTTAAAAATGAATCAATTTAAGAACATCCCTTAGACAAATATGGCTCCACAAACTACAAACTACAAACAGGTAGTGTCGAACATCTGCGAGTAAAACTGCCCAATACATGTTTATTTTTTTCTTTGCGTCCATGCCTAATAAGTATATGATAATCAGGGAACTTGCAAAATTTTGATCATATATGCAGACGGAGGAACTTGAAAATTTTTGAGGGTATAAGGGGGATTTGAAAAAAAAAAAGATTTCAATAACGATTCCTATAGCCCACCTCCCCCGCCCCGCCCCGCCCAACCTTATTTGTGAACGCAGCCTGAGAGAGACACCTTTGGTCGTTTCGCAAGTAGAGCGCTCCAGCGTCGACACGTGGCCAAGCTGTCCTCGGACGAAGCTGATTTGATTCTTTATCAGTTCTACTGCAGCTTTCCCATAATGAACGATCTAGTTGACTTACTATGCCATATATTTCCGGTAGCTTAATGTACCACTTTTCCTTCACAAACATTTTGTCTCGTAAACCGGACGTTGTTAGACGTGATGCTTAGTTTCGGATTATGCAAATCTGCTATATCCCCGTGTAGCGTCATCCTCAAAGGCCTCACGCGCTGATTGACACCAAGGCATGGTCGAATCACTGAATGTTATCTTACCATGCATACCATCATCTTTACATACCCGCGGACAATTCGCATTTGGTAACTACTACTTTGACCGAGAATTGCGTCAGAAATACCTGACAATGTCGCTGAATAAAGTCGCTGAAGGCCTACATTTATTGTCGCGACGTTAAATAATTGCTTGAAATGTATTAATCAGGTGAAAATTTGACGATGGTGATTTAATGGGACCCCCAAAACCCTTCGAAATTATTGATGGCAACGATGCACGCTACACAATCTATACCTTCTCGTATCCAGATTTTTTATATTGACAGTCGAGTCATTTTTGTATGATCACTGGGACATTCCGTAGGCAAGTTACAGTACTGTTATTGGATATGGAGGAAATCACAGCACGACAGTATCGTACCCGCATTCAAACGGACAAAGAATTGTACTTTTCGCATGTGATCATTGTGTAGCTTAGGGATTTAGCGGCGACCGTTGACGTTTTAATTAATATTTGGTATCTTGAAAGGCCTCTAGCCCCTACAAGCTCGACAGATTCGTCACACTTCACCTAAAATAACGACAATTTTGTTAGTTTTAAAAATTGGCGATTTATCTCACCCTTTAACAACAAAAATTTTATCTTTAACATCCTTAAATTGCCAATGTGAAGATTGTTTGAGGAAGGTTGTTCATGTGTAATCGAAACGGCTCAACCCGTGTTCCAGGTCTGGCAAACACAGAAAGCCGCGTCCTTCGTGAGCACAGTTGTGCACGATAATTTTATATTTCGTCATGAAATATTCAACCGGAAACCAGTCTGAAAGGAGGGTACTTCATTTGCATGCATAATTGGGGATTTAGTTCAGATTCGTACAGCGCCCTCTAGCCAGTGAGTGACGGTTATGGCATTTTTCGCCAGAATTTTATCCGCAGATATCTAAGTCTTTGTTCTGCATCCGTCCTGTTTCCAGTTAGCGGCTGAATTGTACTCTTAATTAGTGTTCGCCGATGATTTTTTGTGGGGTTTTATCGATTCGTTTTTGCGTTAGCCTTATTTTCATGGTTTTCGAGCGACCGAAAATGCCGTTCACTAAACACTGCCGCAAAAGCATATCCAAAGTCAAATTTCCATGAGAAGCAGGGAGGGGACGTATCTTGAGTAGGTCCATACGATCTGAAAAAATCTCAGTGGCTTAAGCCTCCGTTTTTGAAACACGTCTCGTTGAAGTTGACTATGCAGCGACGTTCATGTTGTTAAATCTAACATGGCGCCTACAGCCTACAGCGCAGCGTGAGTGTACACGTAGACTCTTTCAGCTCTTTCTCGGTCCTCACCGGCTAACTTGGCAGATTTTTTCGGTTCTATTTATGTTTTCAATGATTGTGACGAGGAAGCAAGACTGCAAGCTTGTGTTACCTCACTGGCCAACACAATCTGCCTGGCTGGCTTCTCGGTAAAGTCGTGGACAGCGCCATTGAAAAAAAAACACTACGGTGACAGAAGGGCTACGTTTATCACTGTCTGCGGCAGTAACGTAGACTGTACCCGTCGTACTGACTAGCAGTGCTGTAGGTGCTGTTTCGTTTATGAGTGATTTTTTCCGTTTTCGCATTCTAGTAGCTAGCAAGCATACAAAAACTGTAGGAAATAACATCGACCGCAAAAAATCTCCGTGGATAAATACGGCTACCCTGCTGTATCCCGCACACGAGTACGTGAATATAGATGCGGCTAGAATGATGCCGGTAAACAGCTGCGCTGCGGCCATCCCCTGCTAGCATTACCGTGCGTGCTCGAACTAGACTGGCACATTTTATAACTCATGTAACTGGCAAAAATTATGTTGCTTTTTAAGTATTGATGGTCATAATGTGACATTAATTAAATACTTTATTTATATATAACATCAGTGACCCGATTATAGGAGTAAACTTTGAAAAAAATGAAAGATTAATCGTGTAACACCCGCGCCGTGTGAACTACAAGTGGTTTGGTCGCGGTAAACAGCGTGGAGTGTACGTAGCGTAACGGGTGTTCGTATACTCATAGACCCTCGAGATCTACGTATACAGCGATATGGTAACTGCATGCCAACATTCAACACTGCCGCAAATACATGTCCATGGTCGCACGGTCATGAAAATTTCACCAAATGTTGATAATAGTTAAATGAATATTTTCTGAAATTTTCGGCTTGGCTTAAGACCTCTAAGGTCATTATCGAGCTGTTTTACGAAAAAGGTGAAGTTTACTTCCGCATTTGGCGGGTCGACCTCGCCACCCACTTTGTAGCGATTTAAATAAAATCTTCTCAACTTTTGTGAGTTTACCCAGGAAAACAGATCATTAGTATGTATGCTACAACTGAAAGCAAAAATTATAGTTCTAGCTATTGTACGTTTTGCTGCACGTCGATATTTAAAGACCACCCTTTCGCCGTATTTTATCCCTCACTGCAGTGGCGGTCAGCGTAACGAAAACGAGGCTCTACAACACAACTTTTATGCAAATTTCATAGGCTCCTTTCAGACTGTACATCGCTACTCTGGTCAAGTGCATCCGTCTTCCACCTCTCACTCTCGATCAGGACGTCTCGTTCAAAGACAAAAACCGCAAGAGCAGAATATGAAGAGTGTTTGGACAGGATTTCAATATTTTAATACTTGCAGTGACAAAGGAGGCAAGGAACAATTGAATGACAAATTACGTTGCAGCAAGTAAACACTCTGCGTTTATTAAAATCGTGATTGTCGGCCGTCCAATGGTGTGCTCGTGTCTTCCACAGTTGTTCAACAAATGAAATCCCTCCTGTATCGCTGCCACACAAAAGGTACAACGGAAATTACACATCTTGGAGAGAATTCTCTGAGAACCCGCTAAGATGAAAACAGCGTCAACTTCTTCAAGGTTCAATGGTTCTCAAGTCCTCTAGAAGCATGTACAGCTTCGGCCGACCGCGACCGATCCAATATCGCATATCAGTCACACGTCACTTTCGCAGCCCTCGAAACAATGATGATTTCTACTCTACAGTTTGGACAACCAGTGAATGAAATATTATGTATATTGTAGTTCAGAACAACGTTTAATGCTTGCTTCGACAACACGTCCGTTTGCTTTGTACTTGGCATGGATCTATTATTCAGATTAAAGCAAACCTGCCCCTTAAGACGGTATCTCTTCATTCTATGGATCTGTTCTTAGCTCCTCTATCCATTTTAGTGATATCATGGAGCGGAGTCTATGGTTTAACCGGCCATTCTTCCTCGTATATTTGTTTGTTTGGTGTTTGTTTGTCTCTTTGTCTGTCTGTTCAGCTTTGTCCTTGCACCGATCTATCTTCTTACTCTCTATCTTTCAATCCATCCATCTATACATTCGACGCTTCCGTCTTTCCGTGTGCCTGTCCCCCGTTCGTCAGTCCGTCTGTCTGTTTGTCTTTCCATCTATTTTGGATCGAGCCTTGTGAAGTTCGAATGCCTACCAGTACATGCCCATTGCTGTCATGGTAACTAACTTGTTATAATTGTTCCTTCTGTGAAGTTAATGCAAGTAATGTTGTTCATGTCTGTTTGTGTGTTGGTTGTATCTTTACACGAGGGCGATGACATCGTCAATATCAATGACGTAGACATCGGCGTTGTGCAATTCCTCAGGCGTATTCTGAAATAGTCGTGACTCTTCTTACATTAATTTTATTAAAGTTGTTTAAAAAATAAGCCACCATTGCATGCAAACCAAACATTCAGACGAAAAAACTTAATTAAAAAGGAACATAATAAACAATTCAATTTCTAATCTTGTGTCCCTAGGCTAAAGTACTGAAACTTCAGACAAAACGAGATATTAGCCTATATAAACATTTTCATATTTTCTCTTTAGTTTCTGCATCGCCGCAGAGCATACCAAAGCTAAATAATGATTGAAATTTTATCTCTGTCTCTCTTCGCGGGATGTGCAAAATTTAAACTCTGTAAATCAAATAGTTGCCAAACGTCTCTGAATTTCGTGAAAAACCATTTTATAACGTACCGGCTGCGAAATAAATTATTATTACTGCAGATGTATAGCTATTACTGCCCCTACATGTATATTAATTTGAAGGGTGGCGTTTTGAACCACAGACCCTAAAAACGAGATTGGGATCATTCTTTGCAGGCTGTGTAACTAATTCATCTCCGAAGTCTTCGTACGTGTCCTTCAGGGAGCTGTACAACCCTCTTCTCGATCGTAGCTTACTCCTGGTCAATGCTAAAGAAAATGTATGCAAAATGTTTATTTGTTTGTAAAAAAAGTTTCTTTGTGCGCGCGCACAGACAGACAGACAGACAGACAGACACAGACACACAAACACAAACTTGGAGAGCACGCGCAGAGCGTCAACCCTCCTCACGCTGGCGATACATATGCAATTTTTTGTTGGGCCTTTACGTTGACTGGTCAGTGAATCTCAAAGACGGTTACCGTGACAACCTGTCTGATGTTGTAATGTACCGAACATATAAGATGCATGTTTTATATTGGTACATAGCTCAGGATGGGAGTGCGTTTGTCCACGTTGCATATTCACACTTCAAAGGTGTAACTTAACTGAATGAAACAATAAATTGAACAGAATGAAACGATGAAATATATTTTCAAAGTTAGATTGCACACGCTATCACAATTTGATAGTTGATGCACATTTACCATTAGTACGTAAATGGGCCATTATCCACAGTTCAGGTATAATTTAATTTTTTGTGAAAACGCTTTTTAGGTTAAAATATTAAAAAGTGGGTTATACCGACCTCCTTATGCAAACACAATCTATATATGTATTCTTATAGAATAGAGAATAAAGGAACAATCCTGAAGGCACATTTTTGATTTATTTTTTCTTGGTGTAGTTAACAATGAAATGGGGATACTACGATTTAGTATAATTAGACATAGGGATTGAGACAGAAGCCCTGTGGCCTATTTTGCTGATTTTAAATGTGTGTGACCGTACCAAGATGATATGCGAATAACTTGAACACCCACGATTTCTTTACTGTAAATGATAGAATATATGTCTTTTCACCGGAAGACAGAAATACACAGAAACTTTTTCATGATAAAGCATTTAAAAAATTGAAGAAGGCTGAACACAATCTTAATTTTGCGGTGAGTGTATCGAAATGGTCACAAGAGCAAATATTCGCATCAAATTTGGTTGAGTAATCTTATATTGTTTTGCACCAACGTTATGATACGAACGTAGGTGAAGAAGCACTTCGTGCCCTGTGTATTGACCTATCTTATATTGTGTAAAACGCTGTCGATTTTTGATCGAGTGTAGTTAAAGCAAAAACCGAAACAAGACAAGAAATTCAAAGATTTTCACGCTTTTATCACCTTGATGATGATATGTACGGTATACTTGATAGGTGACTTACAAACGTTCAGGGCGATCAGTCTTCGTTTTATTCCTTGCGAAAATTTTAGCTTCCTAATAAAAATACTGATCCATCAAGAAGTGAACTTGAGGGGGCTGAAACCCTTTGCGCATGCGCAGTTTGTTTCGTCCTGACCTGCCATCGACGCGGTTTTGATTAGGGTCACCAAACAAATATCAACGTATTTTGTTAGTTTAAAGTGTTCTATAGCTTTGAAATTGTTTTTCTTTACTTGTCTAGCATTCTGACGTGCATCGTGCTTTTAAATTATCGTGATATATATTTTTCTCACAGACCACCTTCCTCATTATTCTTTTGTCGCCTAACTTGCTTAACAGGTTTCATGTGCCCAGGCCGGGGAAGAACCAACTTAGAAGATATATTCACTTTCAAAAATGGTAGAAAGACGGTTTCTAAGTACAGTCATACTCAGTTAAGATCTGAACTCGAGCACAGGGGACAAATTAACTCGATGGTATCACAGTCTATCGCTGAAGCGCCTTAGGTATTCACAAACAGAAGGAAAGGATGGTGATTACACATACCTGTGAAGCTCGCGGCGGAAAAGAGTATCTTTTTAAAATAATGTGCAGTTCGCCTTGAAGAAAAATTTGGAGAGTAAATTGAAAAAGAAAACGCACTCAGGATGCAACTTCTAAAGTACATTTGAGTGAGTTATGATTGGCATAATGCTATCCCAGGATGCACTTCCAAAAATTTGAGTAGCTCGGCGATATGCCTTTAAATATTTAAATGTTTTGGTTTTTTTCTATGAGATCGAGGAACAGTTTTTGAGATTGAAGGCAACGAAATTAAGAATCATATCGAAAACTCCAAACGGATGGATTTTATCGTGCAGCTGAAAATGTACATTCTCATAGAAGATATGCAAATGTAGGATTGTAATGTCACTGCGTGTATCATTTTATTGAAAATAAATCCAAAATGAGCTTCTTGGGCTGAATGTTGCCAGGTCACGTGGCGTGGGATACTTCTACCCAGGAGACATTGCAATGGACACGTAGTTAAGTTTGTTGAACCCTAACGTAGCTGCATTTACGGGACGGTGTACTTGACTTTGTAAGACATACTTTACATGCTTACCTTTGCTGTATCATTTCAACCACATAAACGACTGCAGCCAGACCGAAGGAATGGGGAGCTATTTCCCCGTACTAAAATAGTAATGGAATGCGAATGGGTCAATTACCTCAGCTCCGCTTTTCCGCAAACCTTCAAGGCGAGAGAGCGTATTTATTCAGCTTGTCCAGTGCGTATAACCACACATCTCATCGCCGAACATTTCTTATTTGAGAGTGAGTTACATGATGACCTTTGCTTAAATGTCTCGTTGACAGCGAGATGTCAGAGTAGACGACCATAGCTGATGTTTGACTTCAGAGAATTTGACTGAGAGGTATCACATCAGTGCAACGACTCCGACAATCCCCGATGACGGCCTGAAAATGGCAGAAAATTCTACACGGGGAAATTGCGTTGTGAGACTGCGAACCACTATTTCGTAACTCCTTATTGAATGAAGGTTCATTCGGGATGTAGAAAAATCGAAATCAGTAATGACACATAAGCGAACATTTTTTTATTTCAAACACCGACGATGAATAGCTTGCGCGCGTTGTTAAGGTAGAATGCGGTTCTATAGGACATATATTTGGAATATAGTTTTGGTCTACCTCTTGTTGGTGCTTATTTTGAAGCTCAAAGAGTGAATGAAATTTTCATTGAATTACGGAAAGCAAACATTTTATTTTTTCTCATAGAGTTAACACAGAGATGGCGGCAATTTTTACTTTTATAGGTGTCGGTAACATGAAGTGCTAATTCGTTTCTCCAGTATCAAATTTTGCTCAAGGATGGCGGCCATTTTTATTTTTAAGGTCAGTAAAGTGGTAATTCTTTCCTCCAGTACCAAATTTTGCACGGTGATCCTCCCTCGATTTTTATCCTTGATTTCCAGATGGAATGGTTTAATGTTTCTTTATGGAAAGTTTAAACAAACAAATTGAAAAGTTGAAGACTTTCAATTTCGAGGTGCGAACTACCTTAATAATTTCCCATGATTACCTTCTGTGATTCAACACTATTCTAGGGGGCACATTTGAATTTAGTCATCACGAAAAGAACCCTTAGACAAGAACTGATTACAGTTCTTTTTTCAGGTGTACCTTAGTGCGAATCGCCATATTGTGACGTTCTGCGTTCTGTGCCGTTTGTTAAAAATGACTCTCTGGTCGAGACGAAGGAAAGTCCGGAACTAAATTATCCTGTCAAACAACAATTTGCATAGTACTCTCTGAGAAGGATGTTTCCAAACAGTGAGTATTCTTGTACGCTTCGAGAAAGGCAAACCTGCGAATCAGAATGCAATAAATCAAAAAGTCTATTATTTTTTCGAACTAATATTTCCCGTTTATTAAATGGACTATATAATAATAAACTTTTATGATATATATCTAATTTCTGTGTTCTGTTCTCTAAGGTGTTAGTTTATTGATATTTCATTGTGTCCATATGCAATGTTATTGTTGACAAATGAATTCTAACCCGACTCAAAACCATTAGGCATATCACAGGCTGCAAAGTTTGATTGAACACATGTGTTGAAGTGAGTTTCGAGGAAGATCAAGAAATTCATTCAGGTGTTTCAAAGACGGAACAAAATTACTGAAAGTAAAAAATTGCCTGGAAATGAATACTTTGGAAAAAATTACAGCTGGGAAATGCTCATTTCGTGTTGAAGCCAGCGGATGGAGTTTTTTAACACGTGCACGACTGTCCTTGCCCTGGTTAGCGCAAACAATGCAGGCTGTTGGCCCTAAGTTGCACTTAGAATCTATAATATAGTTCGCTACATCATTAGTCCCCCTAGATGGAGCAGTGTGCAATGTTACAACCACCAGGACAGGTGAGATAGTTCTTGTCTTTAATAACTCTGAAAGGAAAAACCTGGACTTTATTGTTGTTGTTCTTGTTCATTCACAGATAAACTTCAAGTTTAATGTTAGTATTGTGGTATTTACATTGGATGAAACACGAAATTAAAGCATCTTTAAAGTGTCACATTTCTTTCACCCCTAAATTTACTGATCCTCGCCTTAGCTTTACATAGAAAGAGCCCGGCAATCGGTTCAATATATGTAAATTAAGTTTCTACGGGGGTGGGGGGACTTAGGGTTTTGAAGTTTTTTTATCCTACATTGGACTTTTGACGTCGCCCCTGATCAGCTAGCTTTCAACTATCAGCGGAAGCAATATTTTCAGAAGATCTCTGCTTTATTTGGGAAGAAAATAATGGCAACTCGCTTGAGGGAAATAAAAAAAAACAAATTCTTATTACAATGAAAGGTGGACAGAATATATATATTGATGAATTTCAAGCAGATTATCTCATTTCTGACGCAGCAGTGCGGAGAACCATCTTTCATGTGCATGTTGAACTGGTTGTTCCTATACTGTGAATCAGTGTTTCGGTGTATTTGAATGAAGTAAAGCTCTGGATTTGCTCATTGCTATACCATGCTGTCCAGAAGCGGTCCCATTTTGTGCGTGGTTAAACAGAATAAAGATTGCGCTATTCCAAACGGGTCTCTCTTCCCTATAAAGCAGAGAAAAAGAGACTGGGATAGAAACCACTGGAAACGCAATATTTCTAATGGACTGGTGATCCCAAAGGGACATGATATTGACAAGCTCCATAGATTCTTTGAAGCGATGATAGGTGTCCATTAGCCAGTTACACAGATGATGGGAAACGAAAAAGGGAAGCAAGACGAGCGATTACAGCGCAGCGATAACTCACGCAATGCTTTATGCGTGGAATCGCTCGCTTCGGGCTCTGGCAAAGCTCTTCGCTAGCTAGGTTACTAATAAAAAGTGATATAAAATTTATCACTCAATGTGCAGCGATAGAGGAAGCGTGATTGCAAAGGTTCAAACATTATGCCAGTCGTTCGGGTGCTTTAAAAGTAACGATATAAACATCAGGATAGAAGAACTGATACGGCATCAACGCTTGAAATATTTCCCTCCTTTGTGGACATTTTTGTTTTAGTGTACCTCGTATGGTATGTAGAATTGCTTGGTTAAGAATGTTAATTCGCCGAGAATTCGGCCTGTAAGCCCAATCGAAGCGTTTTCGTCGATACTTAATTCCCCCCTCCCCCGAGGTTTCATCAAAATTTTACATAAAATTGAACGATTAAATTATTTTTACCGACTCCAAAGTCACGACTGTTCAAGTGCAACTTGTCAACTGGTAAATTACTCATTGACCTTGAATGACACTGGGTACTTGGCCTGTTTTGATGTCACATTGTCGCCGTGCCAGGAAGCCCAAATAATCTCGACGTTTTTGTCTGACCTGTATTAGTTCAGACGAGCATATGCATATTTAAACAATATACGCGTACACGAGTACAAGTGTGACGTAATTACATTTTTTCTTTGAAATTTTTGGACATGGTCAAGACTCGCGCCCTCAACATAGGGAGCTGCAATCTAAGTAGGATTGTCTTTTTTGTACGAAATCCTTGTCGATAAGTACATTGTGGCTTTGAACTGTTTGAATAGCCCTGAACGTCTTCCTTAACCACAGCTGTTGACGATAGTGGCAAACAACACCTACAGGCGCGTCGTTGTGAGTTTTAATATAAATGTTGCACACCTACTTTATGTACCCGCACTTCTGTACATTTGCAAATTAAAGTGAGACCTGCCGAAAGATATACTCACATTTCGTTTAGCCCTGACACGCCACCTTTTAGTAGAGAGACCATACTCAAGTTTCATATTGTCGTTGTGCGAACATATTCAACCAAATGACACCAAGTGTATGTATGAAAATTGACACTCTTAATAAAATTGGAGAAAATGTCCAGTTGAACTAAGCTAGGCTTGGCGACGGCTAGCCTACCAAACAATACATACATACATACATACATACATACATACATACATACATACATACATACATACATACATACATACATACATACATACATACATACATGTAATTTCGCAACATAGCAATCGCACAGACAAGGCTATCTATAAGCTTACTACTGTAACAGATTCATCCAAGTTGACGTGTAAATATCTCTAGGTAACTGAGAATCAGTACTTTTAGACACTGGAGATATTTCGGACAGTCTGGCATAATAAAACAGTGTAAAATTACTCATTTGGACGAAAGACTCTTTTCATCATGATTTTAGTAAATAGTCGGTCCACTCAAAGCATGCATGGCTGACTCTCAGACATGAAATGTCACGGAAGTGCAAACTGATACTATTGGCTGAATCTAGAAGAATGCTCTGATGAAGAAGTAGTTGTGTTCGTTTCGGGCTACCAATTGGAAATGAGCGTCTAAATTGAAATGAACGACGTGAGAATTAACAGTTTTTTATTTTTAGCCATGGGCAATAAAGTGGCAATTGTATCATTGATCGTTTCAGTTTAATGTATGCTTGTACTTTTTACTATCCGCATCTACAACGGCCCTAGTGTGAAGGACAGATGAAATATTCTTACTCTTATCAGGAATATTGTAACAGACGATCACGTGACTCGATAAACGTGCAGGTGATGACGAGCAACACCCGTAGCTTGTGACAGGGACAATGACGTCATCCGTCGGCGTCATTGTTAGGTATTTCAAGTTCAACAAAACTCAAACAAGACCTTGGTGAATATGAACAAAACACTGCAACTACGATGTTGAAAATTTATTTTCCAGTAAGTCTGCCATGCATCGTAACTCTATAAGGTCATAAACAGAATTAACATGACCACTGTATGGTGGCATTACAACAATTCATGTCACAAGCAATCACTTTTTTCTAGGTTGGAAAAAAGTTGATGTTGTAATTTCATATTCTGACTTAAACTCAATGTTTTTTGTCTCACAGTACCGTACAATTTTAGTATGTAAATAATAATTTAGTTAATTATAATTGTCAGAAAATAATAATTATCACTTTCATATATTTACAGGCATTAAATAAAATGGATATGAGGAGGGACATAACTTTTCGCTCATGAATTTAGGGGAAGGTCACTACTTCCTATGCAAAAGTTATGGAGAGAGTCACCATTTCCAATTTTTTTCAATCGCACCAGCCCCACCCCCTCCCACCCCTTCTTAATTCGTTCCATACCCCAACGAACTATCTTTCCTCCTCCAGAATGTACGTAGATATCACGCGACAAAAGAGAACAAGGCCAGTGATTAATGATACACATTAGTAGAACAAAAAACCTGGATGAGTGGCCAAAATCGCCTGACAGACAATTACTCGTACTTAGTACAGCGCAGTCTCTATAGTAAAACTAATCTTAACTGTACCACTGAAATACTTAAATATTCATCAAATTCATTGTACTTGGCCTGCTTCCATTTACAGCACTACATTTTCTCACTAGATAAATTCTATACTTAATAGAGGCGATTAACTTCAGAAAACCTTACTTTTATTGTACCATTTAATTTAACTGCTATTTCTCTTTAACGATATCAAGCCGACATCGGCTTATTTATGACAGCCATTTAAATTTGTTTCAAAATATAAAACTCCATCCTATCGGAGTAGAGCGGTCTTAAACAATGTGCATCATTTCGATGTGCGCAACTCGTACATTAAGGATGGATTAAGTCACATGGCTAGGGAGACCCTTATCTTCCGCAGCTTGACACTGCATCCGGTCATCACGTTTCTTTAATACTTCCTTGTGTCAATACCCCCGTAAGCAGGGAGTTTATCCCCTTTCTTTCGATGCGACTGAAGGAAAGACCCCTACTCGCCGATTCTTTGCTTCTCCTCAGCCAGGAACTACACTCGACCTATCCAATCTCCTTTTGGACTACCTACAGGAAATGAACACGGCCCGCGTTTTAATTTGCTTCTAATTTTAATCGCGAATGTACGGTGGCAAGTCGAATGAGCGATTCGCTTTCTACACTTGCCGTGTAGCGGAGCATGTGATATATCTTGGTTACATCGAGCCTGTCATGTATATATCTCGACGCTTCTCAAAGTTATCACAAAACCATCAACACTGAAAAATTGGGTGTCATTTCATTACAGAAACTTTGTGAAGTAGTACATTATCGCCTATCTCTCTGTATACATATATATATATATATATATATATATATATATATATATATATATATATATATATATATATATATAATATATATATATATATATAATATAGTGTGTATGTATATATACATATATGTATATATATATATATATATATATATATATATATATATATATATATATATATATATATATATATATATATATATATATATATATATGTATGTATGTATAATATGAGATATTGTATATTATTTTATATGAGTTAAGTTTACTTTATTCAGTAATGTAGGCCTCTGGCGTTTTATACCATGAAGAATTTTATGAGTGAAAGATTATGGGCTACTACGAACAATATCCTCTCTTAGTGTTGTGTTATGTTTGACCTTAGGGTCCTTTTGATTTCAAATTTAATTTTAGTATCAAAAAGAATAGTTTTTGTTGAAGATTTGTAATGATGGCAACGTTGATGCTTTACAAGTAAATGTTAAATCACGACTCACATTCCAATGATTTTCTGATCACCGGATATGACGTAATAACATGGCTATCAATTCTAGTCAGGAAGATGCATCGTGGCTGACTATTCCTTGTACATCTGACGCATCCTAACGAAAGAGCGCGCTCTACATCCGATTCAGAATCACGCAATGCATTCAGATAGGTGACTCTGGCCGCTGTAAAGAATTGAGAGTCTGAAAGTAGTTATCCAAAAAGTTGAGCTCAAACATCGTGACTGTCAATAATTTCCACATGTCATACACATGAGCATTGCATGGCGCACCCTGTGAACGAGCAAGGTATGAAAAATGTCCCCATGTACTGTGAATTCCCCTTCTGAAAATTCGAAATGTCAAAATGCGTCTTGGTGTGGCACGGAATACTCAATGCATACCTCCTTCCTAGTTGCTTTTGTGATCTGTTGTGGGCGCCGACCTTCCAATGACGAAAGCAAAGACTCGCGATGCTGTTCGTCGCCGATACGAAGCCAGTGAAAACCGTAAAAGAAAAGAAGTTAAATCACGTCAGAACCTTTTACTAAATGGAGGTCGGATTTGCGCAATTTTGCTTATTTAATCGGTAATAATCCATCCCTTTAGCTTTGTGAGGATAATACGGCAACGGAAAAGCGGGGCAGAACAACAAGATGAGACTATAATGTATTGAGGGAATCCACAAAGGACTTAGCTGACCTTTGACTATATGACGAAAATGTCTGTCGGAGACCTAGCATCTTGACTATTGTCTCGCAGTAATCACATTGTAAAGGATCCGAAAGTATCCACCATCTGCAACATGATTTTGCTTAAAGATGTAGTTCGCCAAAGTTTTCCGTTAAAAACTCGATGCTGGCACCAGTAAAAAAGAGAGGCTTGGCAGATATCAAGGGGGCTATGTGCATGGGTAATCTCTCTCTCTCTCTCTCTCTCTCTCTCTCTCTCTCTCTCTCTCTCTCTCTCTCTCATATATGCATGCTTAACGCTTTACAAACTATAAATGTTATCTCATCATAAATATTTACGATTTATGCCGTGCAAACAGCACACTGTCATGGTTACTAACTGAGATTGTTCGGCAGGAAATGGTTCTCACGTTTTCCTTGTCGATTCAAAATTACCAAATCAGCACTTTATCCTGTCCATGATACATCAACGTTAGCTATAACTTTAATGAAAAAATCATACCAGCCCATCTTCCTTTGACAGCAATATATCTGTTTATTTGTAGACAGCAATGAGTGTACCTGTGGAAGACATGCATTGTGTCTCAAGAACGGTTCATCGCGGCGGCAATTGATCAAAGACGTGGAAGTTCAACTTGTTTACTTATACCAGCGTCATGTTCTCTCGAATAGTCTCGTTTAAAGACTTCTACCTTTTATTTGGCAGCTCTGCATATTCCTTTAAGTGAGAGTCCTCTGGCGATATCATCACTTTAAAAGCCTCTTTCTTGCGCTTTAACGAATCGCAGCCTCCGTTTCTCCGTTTTGTTTTCTCCCATTACTTGGGATTGATCCTGATGTGGTGGAGTGTGCTCGAGTACATTTTGTAGTGCTCCTTCCGAACTTTGCGGCTGACCCCTGCATTTTTTTATTTTTTTTCAAAGAATTTTTCAAGCACTTTAGTGAGCATTCAATGCAATATATATTCACCACTGCACTGCACTTTCTCAGTGTGATGTGAGATCGAAGCGAGTTTACAGCCCGGCATAAAACGGGAAAAAGGAAAATCCCACAAAATTAATCAGTCGATCCGCAAATGATCAGTAAACCCAGCACAGTAAATCCTGCCTATTTTCCACTCCTCGTGGATGTGGCAGTAAGCGAGATGCCATCCACGAAATCGGCAGACATCCCGGAAACGGCTTTAGCTCCGATCAGACGATGGGAATAGTCGGTCACTTGTGTAATCAAAGCAGACACAAGGCCCCCAAGCAAGGATACATCGATGAATACATGGGATTTTCAAGTTGGATGAGTTCCCGGACGCATGACACTCGGAGAAACCGCACTAAATCTTGACAGAGAATACCCAAAATAATCATTTATTTATTTCACCGGGCTTACGGAAGAAAAGATATATACACGTTGACATTTTCGCCTTTTCTAATTAAAAGGTAACTTTCGGCGATCGTAATTGGACATAACCTATTTGACGTCAAGAGAACATGCGATTCCGAGATCACTTCGGGCGATTTTCGATGGCAGTTACAAAGATCACGCCCCGTACCAATTAAAAATTCGCTTTGGAAGGGGTTCCTAAGGGGCATAAAGTCACATTCGTTTGGAAAGGCCCCTCAAATGACATCGTAAACTAAGTACATAAAAAGTTGCCAGTGTTCCACGTGACGATGCCAGGACGATTATGCACATCAATGCGCAGAAACACACTGTGACATGTATCTTATTCGCGCCATTTATATTCGCCGTTTCACGGTAAACATGACTGAGTATTGTATCGAAGGGTTTATGATGTAGATTAGAAGTTACGTGTTGCAAATTTACCGACGATGCCTATCATGACAAGAACGCCAATATTTCACGATACCTCTCCTCCATTCTCATCCAGATAGCGTCATCGGGACATGTTCACTGTGCATTTCTTGACATTTATCTCTTATCCATAAAGCGTAAAGCAGATAAAAACAACTATTGGCCAGGAAAGTGATAGGTTTGATTCTCCACCAGTATAGGTCTGTTACAAAATACATTTAGATGACGAGGACGTCGAATTGTGCTTGTTTGCTTTCTTACGAGATGCAACCAACGGCATGAATAAGAAAACAAAAAGGCTTTCTATTTGAACGCACCGGTAATCATATACGGCAAGATACCAGGAGTGGACGATAGGTTCAATGTTCAAATTTATATAGTATGTATCTGCGGTCCTAAAGACGTGGAAACCTTCTGCAGAGTGTGTCATACTGTCATTTTCCCCAAGTTTGTTTATTTCATTTTTTAAGTGAGAACGGAAAACAACCGCTGACGCAGCTAGTTGAAATCAACGCGTTATAAGATGAGAAACAAAGAATTTTCCTTTAATGGCCGTATCAACCAAACGTATTTTAGTAAACTTTCAACGATTTTACTGCCCTTCACTGACAACATCTTAGCGATGAATTTAATCGAATGTAAGGCGTAATGTTTACGTCAAGCTTCATTTGACTGTACTCTAACGTTACGATACCTTTCAAAACACGAATATAACCTAAACAATAGCATTTTAGGTTTAACAATATAACTGTGCGCCATTTGACTGATAGAGGTTGATTAAAATTCTGTCAAAAGTAGCTTTGCCGGACTTTATATGATCATCGGTGATTATTTCAGAAGGCATTTTGTGCAGGTGACCTCTGCAAAAAAGACCTGATCATTCGTCTTAAGACTATTGTTCAGGTCATTAATCCCGGTATTTTACAACAACAACAACCCCTGTCCGCTGTCGGGCAATTGAATACACAGCGAAACATACACTACGAATGGCTGGCCGAGTGCTATATGGACCGATTTACACTCAAATCGAGTGAATACCCATCTGCGAAAGGAGTTATTACTATTTAATTGTATGTGCTTTCATGTTTCTAGTACTTAAATTGTTTTGTTCATATTCTGAGCACCTGAAAGTAGATATTAAAACTGAGCGAGCGTTGAACGGAAATCCAGAGCCCCGGACTGAGTATAACGAACAATTGGGATACGTCGCCGGCGACCGGCGGGAAATCAACGTAGAAACGTACACGAAGCAGACAACAAAAAGTGACAACTTAACATTTATGTAACGACGAAGCCCATGCTAAATGATCAAATAAGAGAGGTCTAAAACGTTATTTTGAAAAGTGTACTGTATTCTCTAATAAGTCCTAAATATTTAAACATTATTCCCCGACCTCGCATTTTACTTGTTATTTAAGATCTTTGACCCTTTTATTGGCATAAAGCCTTGCTAATGAGGGTTAATTACTTACCTTTTTTAAATCATCTGGCTATTGGTTAGCCATCGCTTTTGTTTAATGAACACACTGATAGTATTCTAGTAAATTAGTAAAAAAAATTGAATGGTGCATTTTTTTCGT
Source organism: Ptychodera flava (assembly GCF_041260155.1). Lineage (NCBI taxonomy): Eukaryota > Metazoa > Hemichordata > Enteropneusta > Ptychoderidae > Ptychodera > Ptychodera flava. The sequence goes on along the minus strand of NC_091945.1, from coordinate 18,561,683 downwards.
GTGTATATGCCCTTTGTGATAAGAGGGAAGTATTGTCAACGGCACTTGTTACACTGTATATCTCCTGTTTATACAGAATAAAATGAGTAGTTTTTGATGACAAACATTGCTCGATTTCGATTTGCATCAGAAAAATAAATAAAGATATGTACTTTCTGTTTCCATTTTTGCGCAGGTATCACGTGATGACTATAGAATTTCCCGCGTAAACAGGTAAATGAAATGTTCTCGATCAAAGTTGATAAAAGTCGTGCCTGGGACCGTCCTTTGTTGCTTCTTTGTGATTTCTGTGGCGCGAAAAATTTCCCGCCCCCAGGGTCTAATAACGGCACAAAAATTGTCGCGGCATCATAGAGTCATAATGGCAAAAATGATTAGGGGCATGACAGAAAGATGATGACAATTCTTTGGATTACTACTATGCCGCTACGAGATCTGCAGTCATTTCTTCTTGATGGGAAATAAAAAAACTGAAATGTTCAAAGCCTCGACAATGGACTGCACGCGTCTGTTGAGAAAACACACCGCGGGGAAAGGTCACGGGCTAGATTCCCCGGTATCCAAGCACGCTGTGCAGGAAATCCATGTCCTTCCCAAAGCTATATCACTATTTTATTTGTATGCCGTGTTTTCACGTTTGCAACGCCAAGGCAACTGTAAGCCACGCTATACAGCTACCCTTGTTTGAGACGCCCAACGCGCGATTATTTACACGAACAAGCAATTGATATATTGCTCAAGGTTTAACACCAAGTTGGGGGTATTTGTTCCGATAACTGATCCTATCGAGCTAAATATTAAAAGTTCACATCACATCTTGTCCCATAGCAGAAACTAGATCTGCCCCAATAAAGAGTAATTAATTTATGCTTAACCTTTTGAAATTAGTACACTTTTACCTGTTAATACGTAGTTTATATGTCAAAATCATTAAGATTATAGCTTTGAAGGTAAACTATTAGCACAGTTCAATTAGTGGAGAGCAACGCATGACCCAGGATTTGACCTAAAAGCTTACATTTTTAGCTCACGTGTGTAAACACGTGGGCTAATGTCATAGCGATGTCTGTCTGTCTGTCCGTGTGTGTGTGTGTGTGTGTGTGTGTGTGTTAGTGTGTGTGTGTGTCTGTCTGTCTGTCTGTTTACACGATAACTCAAAAACGCCTGAACGGATTCAAGTCAGATTTGGTACACAGGTACCATATGCTACTTGCAAGAAGTGATTAGATTTTGGTTAGTGTGGCTTGCATATTAATGAAGTTATGCAATATCGTTTTTTTCCGTACAATGGTTTCCCTATGGAGACGGTAATGACAGTGTAGACATATATCAAGAAATACTGCACAAAATTTCATGAACCTTTTCACAGATGACAATCTCAGAACATTATGATGATGCTGTGAGTGTCATGTCAATTACCTTCTCATTTGCATATTTAATGAACTTTTGTTATTAGTGAGATAACTCCGAAATTACTGCACCAAACTTGATGATACTTGCAACAAATATTGATCTGATATATATCTAATTATACTTAGAAGCATTGGGCAGTGTCAAGTTAATAAATAGCTCATTTGCATATTTTATGAAGTTTTGTAAATAGTCATATAACTCCGATATAACTTCACCAAATGTGATGAAATCTGCTGCAGATACTGATCCGACTGATATCTAACTGTAGTGTAAAGCATTTAGTAGTGTGAAGTTAATTAAGGGTTCATTTGCATATTTAATGAACTTTGTAATTAGATATATAACTCTGAAATTACGGCACCCAAGTCTTTGAAATTTGGTACAGATACTGTTTTGATAAATATCTAATTGTACTGAAAGCATTTGGCAGTGTCAAGTTAACAAATAGGTCATTTGCATATTTTATGAAGTTTTGTAATTAGTGATATAACTCCAAAATAACTGCACCAAATGTGATGAAATCTGTTGCAGATACTGATCTGACAGATATCTAATTGTGGTGTAGAGCATTTACTTGTGTGAAGTTAATTAAGGGTTATTTGCATATTTAATGAACTTTGTAATTAGTGAGATAACTCCGAAATTACTGCACCAAACTTGATGATACTTGCAACAAATATTGATCTGATATATATCTAATTATACTTAGAAACATTGGGCAGTGTCAAGTTAATAAATAGGTCATTTGCATATTTTATGAAGTTTTGTAATTAGTCATATAACTCCGATATAACTTCACCAAATGTGATGAAATCTGCTGCAGATACTGATCCGACTGATATCTAACTGTAGTGTAAAGCATTTAGTAGTGTGAAATTAATTAAGGGTTCATTTGCATATTTAATGAACTTTGTAATTAGATATATATTCTGAAATTACGGCACCCAAGTCTTTGAAATTTGGTACAGATACTGTTTTGATAAATATCTAATTGTACTGAGAAGCATTTGGCAGTGTCAAGTTAACAAATAGGTCATTTGCATATTTTACGAAGTTTTGTAATTAGTGACATAACTCCAAAATAACTGCACCAAATGTGATGAAATCTGTTGCAGATACTGATCCGATAGATATCTAATTGTGATGTAGAGCATTTACTTGTGTGAAGTTAATTAAGGCTTATTTGCATATTTAATGAACTTTGTAATTAGTGATATTACTCCGACATTGCAATATTTAATTTGATGACACATGGTACAGATATTGATCTGATGGATATCTAATTGTCCAATGAAGCATTGAGCAGTGTCAAGTTATTAACACTCATTTGCATATTAAATAAAGTTTGTAATTAGTGATTAAAATCTGAGAGTACTGTGCGATGTTGAAAAAAACCTGCTTCATTTAGTGATAACATATATCTTATTGTTCTGTGAAGCGTACTACTATTAATGAACCTGTTGTAAAACACGTGAGCATATTCAGTTCATATCTGGTTTGTATGCATATCACTATGCGATGAAACCCACTCAAATGTACTCGTCAATAGTTGTTTTTCCAAGAATACTCAAACAGCAATACACCTTTATAGATTTGCTCACAAAAGGCTGCCATTGACTCCCCGAAGCCAGGTACAACACAAACATCAGAAGCTACAAAGCACCATTCATCCATGCACACATAAAAGGTAGTAAGTTATTAGGAAACCTAAAGGGGCTAGAGAGGGGCTGGATTGAGGTACACTTGGTTCAGGCCACGCTAAATAAAATCACTCCGAGCTGGACATGTCTCTGCATCCATAGCAGAAAATACCCAGCACTAAATGGCGACGACTTTATTGAAGATTTGATCGAACATGTTATGAGAAGCTGCAATTTAAATACATTCATTTCATGCATTAGCAATAAACTAAGTAACGGTTTTCTCAATGTCGTATGTCTCACTTTATTTACATACATACCTACCTGCATGCCTGTCCATCTTTCTGTGTGTCACTCGGCCTGTCTGTCTGTCTGTCTGTCTGTCTGTCTGTCTGTCTGTCTGTCTGTCTGTCTGTCTACGTGTGTATGTATGTATGTATGTATGTATGTATGTATGTATGTATGTATGTATGTATGTATGTATGTATGTATGTATGTATGTATGTATGTATGTATGTATGTATGTATGTATGTATGTATGCATGCATGCATGCATGCATGCATGCATGCATGTATGCATGCATGCATGCATGCATGCATGTATGTATGTATGTATGTATGTATGTATGTATGTATGTATGTATGTATGTATGTATGTATGTATGTATGTATGTATGTATGTATGTATGTATGTATGTATGTATGTATGTATGTATGTATGTATGTAAGTTCGTGTGTATCTGTGTATCTATGTATTCTATCTATCTCGCTAAATCGATTTCGCTGCTTGAAGTGTAACAAATTAAGGTACAGAAAGAGCTTTGTCCCAACAGCCATTAAGAGACTCAATCTCTGAAGTGTATTTTTTTTCCGTGTGTTTTCTTACTTAGTTTGTGTTTTGTTTTGTTTGTTTTTTTTATGTCTGTCAGGTCGTTATTTTTATCCTCTGAGCTGTAAGGTGATTATCCTCTTTAGGACAATAAAGTTTAATAATAATATCTATCTATCTATCTATCTATCTATCTATCTATCTATCTATCTATCTATCTATCTATCTATCTATCTTCGTATCTTCGTATCTATGCAGCGATGTAGCTATGTATGTATACAAGTATCTAGCTTAAGTAGCTAGCTGTCTAGCCAGCTAGCATTTTTCTTCTTAACGTTGTCGGTGAGGACCTAAACTTCAAAGTTCACGTTTTCACGAGGCAATTCGTTTTACAAATCAAAATTAGTCTTTTGAACGACCTTTGTCTTCGTTGGGGATATGTAGGTTAAGATGAGATATATATGTCAAGATGCAATATGTCGGTTAAGATGTGCATATTTTTGGTCTCATTAATCGATACTTTGGTTTTCCGTTTGCGTGAAAGTTTCATTATTTGGTCAATCACTAATTCCACATAAATTTAAGAATCAGATTGAAGTCTTTATGCATGGGCTGTATTTTCAAAATGCACCCACACAACCTGTAAAAATCCGTAGCGTAGTTTGAGTGCATGAATTGCCCGGTAAGTGCACAATTTACGAAATGTCAAGTATTACCATATAATAAATTATTTGACCCTTAAAAAACCGAAACAACCAATTACGAAAACATTACACCATGTAATGGTTCATGTATGTGGCAAAATAAACAGTACGAGTTTCCGCAAAACGGTCACTCAGTATTACCGCGTGGGACCTAATGGTTTAAATGTTCTCATATAAAATATGAGGTACATGGTTTATTTTAATTTTAAATGCGTACTCAATAGACCCATTGTCAATCGAGTATACGAGGGACCAAGATTGGGCCGTAAAGTTTGTGATGCGAGATACTCCAACACGTAAAAGCCGTCAAAACGGTTCTTTTCAAGGTTGAGATTTCTCTGAAATGCGGTAAATAACTGTCAGTTGTTATTCGTAGAGTTAGTGGGCTGCATTTATTCAGAAGCGTTTCCCGCTGACTGATACCAAGACACAGAAATTCATATTTTGCAGGTCAATATGTTCACGCTACAAACAGCTATCCAAATCTTCAATGAATGGCGCAAATTCTCGGCCCACGTTGGGTATTTGAAGGTAACGACGTCACTGATGTTTGTTTCGCACCGATGACGCAAATTGCTGCTGAATCGATGATGTCAGACGCCCTAATTTGCATGAGACCAAACGATTAAGAGATTACTTGACTGGTTATCAGCTACTTCCGGTTCAAGCGAAAAAAAAATCCTATCGCTCCTTTGTTATTTGAATAATGTTGTGAAAAGCGTTCAATCGAGGTGTTTGCGTCAAGATGTGTTTCAACATTCCTTCCTTGCGGCGAATACAAGTAATGTTTGTCGAACAAAGGCACTTTTGAGGAGTGCGTGAATTCGTCGACCGATGGCGATTATGTCTGTAGATCACGCATTTCCCGGATCCCCACTATCGGAACATGTCTGAAAAATTGTCAGTCGTAGTTCAAAAACCGTTCACAGGCTTTGTATATATTCATTGTTACTTTGTTGGTTCTTCATGAGTGTTCTCGATAAAACCATGGAAAAACCAAATACGGTCTCGTCGAGTATGTCAATGACCTGTATTGGAGAAATGTTCCCTGTATTTCAGAGAGAGAGAGAGAGAGAGAGAGAGAGAGAGAGAAGAGAGAGAGAGAGAGAGAGAGAGAGAGAGAGAGAGAGAGAGAGAGAGAGAGAGAGAGAGAGAGAGAGAGAGAGAGAGAGAGAGACAGAAAGACAGAGACAGACAGACAGACAGACAGACAGACAGAGACAGAGAGACAGAAAGACAGAGGCAGACAGAGACAGACAGACAGACAGACAGCTGCAGACTGGCAGAAGAGGGCACCGACAAACAGACTGAGATACGTCGAAATCAAGGGCAAACTAATGTTAAAGCTTATACAGCTACGAAAATAGCGCGGTTGACATTTACTGGTATGTTTGTGTATACGACACCTAACCTTCCATCATCAACAACGTTTAGTGCCAATAGGAAATTAAGTATTAAAACAGACATTATTTTTAATATATCCCGAACGACCGTGGCAAGTCAAAGCTTTCTCAGTTTAGTACAGGATAGAAGTAATTCATGGCAGTGTAGCAGCCTGCCCTGTGGACATTTTGCAATGTAAAGGATGGGCAGTAATAATTCATGTTATTTAGCACTTAGAAGGTTATTAAATAGTTGACTCGAGGCTATAAATTTCAACACTGAATAATAAATGTTTTCGGAGAAAAATATCGTCCACATCGTACGCGGCTTGAACACACATTTTGAGCTCGGCTGTGATTACAGTCTGTATATATGCAACTTCTAGTGGTTTCTGAGAAGAGCAAATTTAACAAGTAGAAAGTAGAAATACTCGGTTTATAAGCCATATATATAGCTACAAACAACACCGGGAGCTATCTGTACAACTGAAGTTTACTTAGCCATATATATATATATATATATATATATATATATATATATGCCATGATAACCACTTAAATTTCATATATTATACATATATACATATATATATATATGTATATATATATATATATATATATATATATATATATATATATATATATATATATATATATATATATATATATATATATATATATGTGTGTGTGTGTGTGGGGGGGGGTATGTTAACCACTTTTAATTTCGATTGATCCATTTGCTCAGATGGTTGAGCAAATTGTGTTCGGGTGTGTAAATTCGGTTCCGACGTGGGTCACTTGTCATTTCAAGATGTTCTACTTCACAAAATTTCATATTTTGAGCCATCATTTCTTCGGTTTTACACCAATCAAATGAGCAAACCTAACGGCCAAAACCGATTTCTAAGTCGGTGACTTGTGCGAGCCCTGTTGAGTCCTGGCAGAAAGGTTTGATGATGAGTTTAGCTGACTTACTCACCATGCAAACAGAGCGGAAAGAAAGGATCAATTTTAGAAGAGGGAACGACCACATTAGTTTCGACCAACTCAGTTTGGTAGAGCAGCTAAAACGTATTCGGGGAATACTGGTTGGAGGACTGAATATACCACTTTTTAGTCCCCAATATATATTTTGCTGATGAGAATATTATTGTATGGAAACAGAACAGTGTGTTTTACGTATCAAACCAAATGTAAGATTGTTTCACTAGCTGCACATAGACAGATTTTGTGTCTTGGTCATTCATCTTCACATCTGGCCTGAAGGATGACGATAATATCACGTCCCATCAAAAGGCTTTGTGGGCAAACTTTCTTCAGAGAACAATGAGCAGGTTTTTTTGGTGCGTGTCAATATAGGACTTCTTAGTACTTCCTGTAGAAACTTTATTGTGACAAACTCTGATGCAATTTTAATGTTTCATATGCTTGGTAGCCTGCATGTCTGTTAATAATCCCCTGCGTAGGGTCTTAGAGCTATAGCGAAATGCCAGTATTCCATTTGCCTTTGTTGAAAATAACGTCACCAGCTTCTACGTTTTAAGAAGACAATGAGTATAGTCTGGTCTGTAGACTGTTTATGTACTGACGTTCTCTTGACGATTGTACTCATGTCTGACGCTCGTCGTTTTTTATTGCAATATTACAGGAGAGAGTTCTTGTACTCCCCATTTCAGAGATTTCTGTCTGATGATTGCAGGATGCATTAAACTTAACAGATAACAGTATTATTACTTTGTACTTGAAGTAATTTTATTATTATGTATAACGCTCTGCTTTTAGCATCGAGCGCTATAACTATCCACAACATCTCTATACTATACTATAATATTATATATATATATATATATATATATAGTGTGTGTTGTGTGTGTGTGTGTGTGATGTGTGATGTGTGTGTGTGTGTGTGTGTGTGTGTGTGTGTGTGTGTATATTTTAAGATTCACATCTAGTGTGACTTTGTCTGCATTTCTTTTTTTTTGCATTGTCAGACAATGACAATTTAATTTGATCGAGCGCGTTATTGTATCCGCAGTAACATTTTGTTAATGCATCCTTCAGCATCATGATCTCATAGTGTGGAGGTTATCTGGTCAAATACCAGAAATGATCCGAATGCGCTGTCAGTCGGCTTAAACTTTTCTAGTTTAGCATCGCAACATGACTCTATAGAGATATTATATATTCAACCTTGGCCTTCTTGTCGTTCAATACAGCATCTTGTTGTATATCATAATTGAGTGGTGTTGTGCAAACTGTGGTAAGTAATGTCAACGCTACTCTCAACATAACATTGTGCTAGCGGGTGCAGCCTAGTCATCTCTATCTTCATTCAGAGGAAAAAAACCGTTTCAGGATTTACTACAAACATTGATAAATTTAGCTGAAGGATATACTCAAATAGAAGGGATAAGATTGAATGTGTATCGTTTGAATGTATTTTTGTCAAGAATACCGAGATGTAGAAGTGCAAAAGGCACTTTGCATTTTTTTTCATCATGTCGTTCCTTTTGTATTTAAAGTGTTTGAAGACATATCAATGTACATAAGTTGACCTTAATTATATATTTTTATATTTTGTATTGTTGTTGGTTTACACTTAGGCATTACGTTAACAAACAATAGAGGCAGAAAGCTACATCGGACTGTTTTCACAACTCTCTGCCCGATAAATATTGGTTGGAAAAAAATGGCGTTTTTAGTGCTTGTTCAAGTTGCGTCGAATTTTCCAACGCGGTAAAAAGTTCAACTAACAGTTTAAATATTTGAGCCTTGCAGGGGAAAGAAAGCGATAGTGGTTCTACATGACATATATCTCGGTAATTCCATTTAGGTGATTTTGGGCCTTGTATTCCATGTGTCAGAGGCGATATTCCAACAATCGACACAGTATAAATCGAAAGGGGCAATCAGTATACGCATCGGTTAATAATGCAAGTTAAGGCAAGTGTTAATGTAAGTTTATATGTTCATTGCGATCTACAGCAATAAAATGAAAACACCAAAACAGCAATGTCTAATTGTGATTTACGAAGTAGTCCAATATTGGTTTCTGCAATGAGACGGAGCAACCTTGAATCGTCGAATGTCATGAATCATCAAACATTAAAAGTAACATCAAATGTCAACGAAGATCTTTGGCAATTTAGAATTTAAGTTATAAAGGTTAACAAATATCTGCATCAAATTTCTGAAAGTAAGAGAGAAACTGTTCATTACTGTGTCATGTTTGTTATATACTCATTAGCTCTTGACAAGTCGTTTGAAGTCGAGACAAACTTATGTCAAAATTCTCACAATGGTATGACAACAGAACGGTTTTTAAACATTATCGGCGAACGTTCAACTTAGATTGTAACAACTAAATACATTTGACTTGCAATGAGAGTCATACTTCACCGCAGCGAGCAATAACTCAACAACTGTAAGCAATCGACCGAATACATAACTTTGGATGGAAAGAGACAACAACATTTTCTAAAGACAAAGTAGCTAATTAAAGGGGATTGAAAACTCTTTCTGAAGATTGGATGGTATTTTGAGGGAAAACAGAATGCAAAAAACATATGTCACAGCCAATTTAGCTTTGGCTTTATTCTGAAGAAAAATCGTGCCTAACATTACTCCCGAAGCCACCATACTCTTTTTTCCTCATGGATTTAAAAGTCTCTGCTTCATTGATTGGTCATTAACTATCACCTGAAGTTTGATACTGATGCCTCGATACAAACTCGTGTTAATGTCCAATTGGGTAATTTGTTTCTCCAGTACCAAAATTTGCACGGTGACCTCGATATTTATTCTCGATTTTGAAAGACAATGGCTGAAAGAATTCTTGACGAAAATTTGAGCAAAGGTTTAAGTCTTTCGTGTTCCAGGCGCGAACCACCTTAATTGACTTGTACATGTTTGAGCTGCTAATTCCAAGGAGAAAATATTTTTGGCATGGTTTATACGATTCCTCGTTATAACTTGTCAGATTGTCAATCTTTTATGTTGGCCTAGTTTTATTTTTGTTAAATCTGTATATGATATCTGGATTATTGATGAACAGATAAATCCAGAAGCAGATATGGATCTACAGGATCAATTTTCTCTTTGGTCGTCAGAGCATTACAGATGGCCCCGTGTTAAATTATCATTAAAATTTAATCACATAAGCAATTATGGTGCCTGATGAATCGGGTTGTCACTCTTCGAGAACCGCAATCAAGGACAGAAAGGAGTTAAAACTACGCAATTGTATTAATAGTTTGCTACCGATATCGGATACTTTAAAAAATAAGATAGAAAAATCAGCTTGTTGATGGTAGAATAAGAAAGATCATTCCCTGTCAAGTTAAGTTTCAACCACGTATACTTGCCAGGCATAGAGTATAAGTAAACCCTTCCCTGTCCAATATTAACTGTGACCATCTTCATTGTCCTCATGCACAGAAATAACGCCGACTGAAGGAAATCCTGCGAGACTTTGCAGTATCATCCGCATCGATCACTGTCAGAGCTTGACTACAGACAAAGGTTGCTATGAGGGGAAACCCTAGTCACCTGATTTTGAATATTTTATCAAGTAGCAACGTGACTTATTAATGTCTGATGAAAACTGAGTAGACTATTTTGTGGACCATGAAAGGAACATATGGCAAGTTATGTTTCTTATTAGTATTAATATTGCAAGACGACATAAATTTCCCGGGAAATATCTCTTTTGTAGCATCTCAACACATATAATATTCAGTGTACACGACATCTACTTCCAAAATATTTATTATTATATGACACAGATTAACAAGAAATGTTTCTTCGGTGATATTAAAAGATGTGAGCTATAACGTCTCATATCACTGCATGTTTTTCACAACAATTATAGTTTCATCTATTTTCCCAAGGGCAAGATTTCACAACCATGATGGATTAAAGCGTCAATAGTTGGTGACATCGCCTATTGAACCTCTCAAACATGTAACGTCTTGTCATTCTATCACCATTAGACATAATTTTCTGCCCGTTTTGCTTGCCCTTCCTTTTAAAATTTCGTCTCTGTTGTAATGTTCTTGCTTGGCTGAACATCCTGTCTGGCTTTTCAAATCCCTGTCATACCAAATCGTATGAATGGTGGATTTACATAAGCCGTTATTGAAGTTAATAGGTCGGCCAAGTAAACACGTGCATATCGGCAGGTTTAACGGTCGCTATATTTGTTTGGCGCTTCTTTTGCTAAAATCATCCATTTGCTGTATAGATATGACGTATGTGACAGCTGCCACATGAAAATGTTCATATTTGGTTTCGTTTCAAGAAAATGGAGAGCAACGTATGATATCTATCTATTTATCTATCCATCCATCCATCCATCCATCCGCCCAACCATCCGCCAACCGATCTATCTATCTATCTATCTATCTATCTATCTATCTATCTATCTATCTATCTATCTATCTATCTATCTATCTATCACGGTAGCTTGTCGCTTGTATTCAATTGTGAATGAAATGAACTAATGTTACATGCTGATGTGGTATGATATCAAACAGACAAAATGAGGTTTTAATGGAAGGAGAATGTGGTCGATAAGCAGATGAAGGATGTTAAGTGCGATTTCAAAAAGAATCCGAAACGAAGACGAAATGTTTTGATTATCAGAAGAATAACTCAACCTAGTACCTGTTGTACCTTCCTTCCGAATAAGGAGCTGCCACGTCATTCTTGCAGTTAAAATTTATCTCAATGATATCTGCATCATGTGGATGTACAAGCTAAAACAACCCCGTATGAATGTGGACATTCAAATGCCCTGTTTAACAAGGTATTTACAAATAGGGTTGTGCAACTCCAGAGGAACAGGCGTTTGGAATAAATTGAACGTTATTAATACATTGAAAGACACGCTAAAACTTCACAGGAGTATAGTCTGCTTGACTGTGCATACAGCACCGCCTTCGCAGAGTCGAAATATTTATTATGTACAAGTAGGATTTGTAGTTGTTATGTCCCTCTACAGTACAAAAGTAAGAAATACGTCATTAAATGTTGTACTTGCCGGCGTTGCTGTTCAATTTTTTTAACTGCATTGAAATTGATGAATACAGCTTCAATGAAATTCAAGCTCTTCCCGTAAAACCGGTGTCATGTTCTAGATTTGTAGTATTAGACACATACTCAGATTTATAACATTCTGCAATAAAATAATGCCCCTGTCAAAATTCTATAGAGATGTTGTTTTCGATATCATCGCGCACGCGTTTCTCATCCGTCGAATATCTTGCCGAATTCAAAATTTTAGCTAACATGTAGGGGCTAATGAAATACCTTACCCCCGTTTACATATGTATCAGAATAACTTTATGGGAGGTATCCACGATGGCATCTTGACCAAACAGTTCGCGCGGCAAGCAAAATCCCTAATTTTATTGATGCCACTTCAGATCCATTGGTTTTTGTCGCCATGTCTAGAATGACGTATGGCACGGCTGACGGTAGTGGACTGCATTGCAGTAGGCAGTGGTCCCATTATACACATTCAAAGTAGGGATAGCGGACCCTAAATAAAACTGAAATGGTTCTCCTAAAACACACTCATGATGATATGCAAATACAAAGGAAAGCCCCGTCTCTTTGTCATTATTCGGAGAAGTGTGAAATACTTTATTTGTATGCATACTTAAAAATTGGTCAATTTTTTGGAAAGGCGAAAAAATCGACTAGTCAAACTTTTAGAACATACCACTTTCAAAATGTTTTCGTCAATTATCGGGCAAACGCGCGCATTAAATGAACATATTGCGTCCTTCTCCACAAGGAGTGACCCTAACCTTTGTTTGTAGGACAAAATCATGGGCCCTTTAGCAATTCTGCTCAATCATATCATAATGCTTGGCCATCGTCCTTGGAATTGAGATCTGAAAAGTACGATTGTAATGATACAGTTTCTAATATGTTTGATTGCAGGCAAAGATACGTCTTGACTATAGAAAAGGAGATATTGCTTTTCATCTTCATAATTTGTATTTCAATCTAAATGTCTTCAGGATTGTAATCCAATAAAAGTTTGTCGTCAAATGGATTTAGTGGGAGTCCCCCCGGGGCTAGCCAGATAACAGAAAATTATGGAGCGCATATGAACTAAGTTGGAGGCAAAATTTTCCCAGTTTAATTAAAAATACTGTCTCTAGGCATACCTTACGGACAATGAAAAGGGTTTAGGGTGACGCGTTGCTTTGAAATCAAATAGTTTTCCTGCCCCCCGGCGGACATCGTGAATATATATCATTTGTAATAGTAACGTAAAAGATAAACAGATTGTTGTCGTCGCCATTTTAATATCACGATCTGCACCTAACCTGCTTCAAATAATCAAGAAAACTCCGTGTCGCCGACATGGTATTCGCTCGACTTGTTTCGCACCTGCGGACTCCGAACAAAGCGCTTATATAGATAAAGGATGACCTTTTCGTATAGATCCTCGTATCCACATGTGAGGCATATATTAGAGACTTAATGATTGATCACTGTGAAGAGCAGTCTTGTAGAGTTCCTTCAAGTTGAATTTGGATTATGTAGAAGTCCAATGGAGACACCAATATGTAGAGACCTGTTGACAATGAATGAAAATACATAAACATGAATAAATACAGCCATACAAGAGGACTGGCAGAAAGATGAGCAATGATGAACAAGTGGCTGGAAACAGACGAATAGATAGACATATTTTGAGAAGAAAGACCTAAGAAGAGACATAGAGACAGACAGACAGACAGACAGACAGACAGACAGACAGACAGACAGGCAGGCAGGCAGGCAGACAGATAGATAGATAGATAGATAGATAGATAGATAGATAGATAGATAGATAGATAGATAGATAGATAGATAGATAGATAGATAGATAGATAGATAGATAGATAGATAGATAGATAGATAGATAGATAGATGGATAGACGGATGGATGGATGGATGGATGGATAGATGGATTTATGGATGGATGGATGGATGGGTGGGTGGATGGGTGAGAGGATGGGTAGATGGATTGATGGATAGATAGATAGATAGATAGATAGATAGATAGACAGATAGACAGACAGACAGATAGATAGATAGATAGATAGATAGACAGATAGACAGACAGACAGACAGATAGATAGATAGATAGATAGATAGATAGATAGATAGATAGATAGATAGATAGATAGATAGATAGATAAGTGGATGAATGGATAAGATGGACAGACAGGTGCGTTTGAGTACGGATGGATTGAATGCTACATTGTTTAATTGAATGATACTATCTATTTTCTAGACGAATCATATATATTCAGGATACTGAGACTTGTTTGTAAATGTTGACGTAACTACCTGAGAGGGCTTAGCGAGCATACTTACAGGTGGGAATGGCATTTATTGTTCGTTGATACTGATGATAGCCAAATATCATTTGACAAGAAAGAAAAGGCGATGCAATTTTTGCTCGTTGTAACAACAAATCTTGGTCTTTTCTTCTATCCATTGCTATAGTAAAGAATTGTAAGTTACATTAAGGAATACCATAGCGCAGGGTTTACAGAATTGTATTATGAATATGCAATACACATTAAAGAGTACGACCCTTGCGCTGTGTTGGGCGACACTTCATTTAAAGCACAAATAGGGCCATGACCTGTTATCACATGCACAAGCTATGTTTGTCATCTTTTTACCAAAAATGCAGGATTTGTCCTCTGGTCGCTCTATGTCAATATAATCAATTTTGGTGAGTTGGCACTTTTTCGCGACGCTCTTCGATATGCTCGTCAATGGGAACAGACAACATGACGGATGGTATTTTTCTAGCGATTGAAAGTTCTGTCTGATATGAAACGCTATTAACCATCAGTCGTAATTATTGTAGTCCGACAAAGTACATCCACTCGACAAATGTTGAGTCCTCTTGTTTAAGAGTGTACCGCAGCTGCGTGAACTTTCGACGCACAAGCAATTTCACACTGACAGTGTAGACGTTGAGTTTCCACTACAACAGGGCGGGGGTTAAATGCTGCGTTCGGGCCGCACGCCGAGCCTAAAATTCGCGTCTTAAAATCGATATTTTCATCAACTACAACAATAAACATACGAACAATGAAAAGACAACAGTATAAAAACCCGTACATTCCAAAAGAATTACGCGAATAATTTTCGGTATCAACGAACTCGAAGCTCGTCAAGTTGTGGGTTCCTTAAGCATTACAATCAGGGTAGAGTGCAGCTGGCTGGGCCGACGTTTACATTGTCTGGGTCGTTGAGATTCAGTCGAATTTTGTTCTCGAAAAATGGCGTAACTTTGTCTTAGGTAATTTCTAGGTCTATGCTATCTTTAAAATCGTGTATAACTTGTTCACCAGAGGTACGTGTGCAGATCGTGTATGGGGCAGTACACGAACGTAAACGCCGTGTTCCTCGGTAACGCGACTGACAACTAGAAATGACTGACAACTTGCCCAAGGTGTATTGATAGATGAATTCTTGTTTTCTAATCATAAGTGTATTATTCCGTCATAGCTTTCTTCATTCAACTCGGAAAATACTCGTGACGCAATGACAATGCCATCACTCTTCTTCGACTTGTGGTGACACTATCGTTGTACTTTCCTTCGCTGAACGATAACTTTTGGAGTTATGCCTATTGGATCTCATAACAGCTTTACATAAACAAAAGAAAAGCAACACAAGGTTTCAGAATTGTTGTGAGGTCATTTACGAAATACCGTGATTTATGTCCTCGTACATCATACCGTTAGGTATTGTCCAAGACGCGTACCGTTGAGGACAATACCTCCGCTGTATGTACGTTGTACTCGGACATAAATCCCGGTGTTTTGTGAATAACATTATAAAATTAGAGCCCAGAGCATTTCGAAAAACAGTGTTTTATTCTTTCCCACCGAAGACAGATAATGAGATTGAAGAGTGTCGGGTTACATTTAAGATGTGAAAATACACGAATAATACATACTCCCGGATATGAAAACTTACAGCTCGTCGCGATTCTGCGAGTAATCCACCTTGAACGAAATGTCATTTTGTAAGTGCGTTTGAATATGTCTCCTAGATGCAGACAAGATTTGCTGAACCAGTCTCGAGGGGAACATTCAATGCACTGCCGAAGTTGGACTTGCGCTCTCGAAAATAATTTCCCGGTACAAAACTCTTTTAATAAGTTTGTAAGAACTGCACATTCTCTCTCTCTCTCTCTCTCTCTCTCTCTCTCTCTCTCTCTCTCTCTCTCTCTCTCTCTCTCTCTCTCTCTCTCTCTCTCTCTCTCTCATATGAAACACATGTTTGACGATAATGAGGTGGAAAGTCAAATTATATCAACACATGACACTGGCAACATGGATCACAATGTCCTCATATAAAAGTCCTGTCTTCAACACAGGGCCAATCTTTCACTTTGGCACATGCTACTCGCTCCAAAGTCATGAACTTTCGAGAGTCACGCCCCTCGGCTGTGGAACAGTGATGATTCGTTGCATCAAGATGAATGATAGCTGGAAATATACACATGAAAATTAGTGCTGTCAGCTATTCAAGCTTGACCTATGAAAGGTCAACCCTAGAGCGTGTGTATCACCTTTTGTCGCTCTTCATTTGTGTTGTGTGATGCACAGTGTATAACGACACACAGAATTAAATCGAGCATGGATGAAGACAAGGCTAGAAATAGGTTTGAATGTAGAAACTAGAAAGAACACAACAATTGCAACTTGTTTCAGAAATCTTTAATGAATCAAGTCGCCCCACTTGTAGACCGAGGGGCATACCTTTGACAGAACAGACAAGAGATCATAGGTCAGCTAGTGAATTTTGTTTGTGGCCTGGTAGATTATCATACTTCCGCGAAATTAACAATGGACTGGAGAATCAATTACCGTCACTAAAAGTAGCTTGAGGAGACGAGATTTCGATTTCGTTTACATCCTCGGGATGTTTGATAATGTCTTCTACAGAAAAGCTTTACATATAATATCGACGACTTGATCCTGATAGTTGTTTATGTAGCTGCGCTGGCTTCATGCGAGATACCACACAAATGCATTGACGCACACACTATCTTTCTACATATCTGTCATATATATATATATATATATATATATATATATATATATATATATATATATATATATATATATATATATATATATATATATATATTATATATATATATTGATATATGGTTCCCTAGTGTTGTTTACCGTAGAAATTTATAGTATAAACTACTGAGAAAAATCACACAACTATCTGATTGTCTCTAATACACTCCACATTTTGGGGCTTTGAAAAAATGACCCATGTAGGATCCGAACCCACTTCCCCCGAATTCAGTTCGGCTGCTCTACCAACTGAGCGAGCAGATCAGTTCAAATTGGTTTGAAGTGCGTTTTCCTGTTGGCCTTTTCTCTTCCCCGAAAGAGACTTCAAATTTAATCTAGTTATTCTCGTGAAGGAGTTGTTAAGGAACTGTAATTAAGAATTAAGTAACAATAAACGTTTGTAATATGATAGGTTCCCCAATATTGTGTAGCGTGGAAAATTTATAGTTCAGGTGGTAGAGCATCCGAACTATGTATATGTATATATATATATATATATATATATATATATATATATATATATATATATATATATATATATATATATACACTTATATATACTTATATATATATATATATATATATATATATATATATATATATATATATATATACTTTATCAGAGAGACTACTGCAACAATAAATAAAGTCGACAAATCCGACTACTTGAATAAACAAAGTTGACCATATCACCAAAACAAATATTTATTGGAGGAGTTTAGTTTGGATGGAAATGATATTGATTCATATCGCTTTAGGAACCAAAGTATTCCTTTATACTGCTTGCAGTACAGCATTTTTTTACTGCTAAATGTGATTTGCTACGCAAGTAAAAAATACCTACGAAAATAACGATCTATAGCAAAAAGCTTGAAAAAAAGCGGTGTAAAGCTTACATGATATAAATTTGGGATCATGAATATATCAACTATAGGGAAGATTATGAAGATAAGGGAAGCGGACTTTAAGGGATAAACATTTGAATAGAGTAACTTAACAGAATAGCAGTCGAAGTATGTCTTAAAAAGGTTTTGCCTAAAGTGAAGGTTACAATTCTCGTCCAATCCTGAGCTTGAAAGTTACAAAAGCTGAACGTTATAGATGTATGGCATTACAGTGAAGAAAAAAGCCTTGGTGGAATCATTTCAATGTCCTAAGTAGAAATATACAATTTCGATATACGCGACTTCTTTTAAGCTTTTGAAACGAGTTTGATTGTGTTCATAGCCTAGCTCTTTCTCTGATGTACATTCTTGTAATTACGTTCCCTGTTTTCTTCTTTTTGGAGGAGAGGGTACTTTTCAGTTTCTCGTCAAATTGGAAAACTTGAACGACAGAACATCACGTGACTTCTACTTCAACGGTTTTCCCTTACTCGGGAGCGCCACATAGAGTACACATTTAATTTCTATATTATCTATTTGGCCGATAGGTATGCACGTACGTGTTCCGTTCTGATATTAATATTTCACAAAATTAGTATTATCGACAGCTAGCGAGATAGTGTTCCTTTGTGTTAACATATAGAAATAAACTGTCTTGAAATAAAAGTTAAGAGAATTCTTGCAATAAAAATGAATCCTATAAAAAGTAATTTTACACCGGTGAAATAAATTTGAGTAAATTTATTTGATTTAGTTTGGGTGGTTTTCGGTTAAAACAATCGTTTCTATACCAACTTCATACATTTCTGGTAATACGTAAAAACCAAGTCTCACCCCGTTTGCATGAAGTATTTTAAACGTATTCAAATCTCATTTAAAAAGGGAGTTTCACCCTGTTTGCTTCGCATGTCTTTCAGAAAACAATGATTCTGGAAACTATACAGTACAGTACAGTACAGTATAGTACAGCACAACACAGCACAGCACAGCGCAGTGCAGTGCAGTGCAGTGCAGTACAGGTACTGGAATTATAAGTAATCTTATCAATGGGTGATACCGACAAGATATAAAAGTATGTCCATACAAGTTCTCAAGCCAGCACGCAATATTTCTAAAAAGTATATAGTATATCATCCAGCAAAATTTCCCTCGATTTCTTCTCCTCCTACAGTTATGCTGATGATAATGTACATGTTGGTGGTGTGATGGCAGGGGCCTACATTTCAATGGATGATATCGATGTCGATTATTTTGGAGTCGAAATGGTCGTAGCAGTGGTGGCGATAATAGCAGCAGCAGCAGCAAAATGGTTGTAGTGATTGTGGAATTATTCCAAGTAACCAATCATAGCTGCTATTGACTGATAACTGTTTAAGGTAGTATGCACCTCGAAAGTGAAATACTTAAACTTTTGCTTAAACTTTCCTTAAGAAATATTTCAACCGTTCTCTTTCAAAATCAAGAATAAAAGTCAGGGGTCACCGTGCAAATTTTAGTACTAGAGAAGCAAAGTACCCAAGATTTACCGATATTTAAAATCACAATGGCCGCCATCCCTGTGTCAAATCTATGGAGAAAAAATAAAATTTTTGATTTTCGAAAAACTGAGTCGGTGAAAGTTTTTGCCCCACAAGTGGTAGATCAGAAAAGAATTGTAAAAGTTTGAGAGTTCGATATCTGTCCCCGACGCGCGATCTACCTTAAGTAGTAATGTTAGTATAATTATAGCCCTACCAATTGTTATTTGCGACTAATAAAGTGTTGTTTGACTGCAGCTAGATTTGTCCTTCTTTGTTAGAGGCTTCCCACCAAAGATCTAGTAAAATTGAACTACACTATCTTACGAGTCTTGAAAAAAATCGTGCCAACACGTGACCTTCATCCAGATCAGGAAACTATGGGTATCCAAGCGCCCGCAGCTACCCTTTTGAATAGCTCATCCGTTTTGAAAGGAAGGTCGTTTCTGTAGTGACTTAAAAGGCTGGATGTATACGTTTCCTTTCTTATTCAATTGCTCCTGGCTTGTGTTTTTTGCTAAGCTGATCATGTGACTGAGAAGGAAACTTGAGATGTGTTCCTATCGGCTGTAGGCAAACAAATGTTCTGCGGTAAGTGGCTTTGTACAGACCTATCATCGGAAAATTCATCAGCGATCGTTTGCGTGGTGGAGAATACGGGTAGTCTTTGTTTGTATTTACAATCTTGAAGGAAAATTAATAGACCAACCTTCGCGGTTAAACTTGGTATTGCTATATATTATTTATGCATTTCTGTTTGCCATGCGAGACTTTCTGATCTCTTTTTTGTTCAAAACAGCATTTCTTAGGTTGTTATAGTTCTTAAGAAATATCAAGAATCGTTAAACAACTAGGTCTTGATATGTCAATTTTTGAAAACCCGTATTTTATAACCGATATATACTATCATATCGATAGTATATCATATCGATATATGTCATATACTTTAGATTTTCCTCATGGATGTGTGAAAAAGATGGAGCTTGGTGAGCCGAAAGTCTAATTGTCAATTTGATAAGCCAGGATGAGTGTCCTTGCCTGGAAGTAACGGTTGAAAACACCGTTTTAATGATGTGTGCGTTATTACCAATAGTTTCAGAACCAGATGTTTTGAACAACCTTCGTCCAATGTTCATTGAACCTTGACGAAACTAGGCCTCGCAGCTAACCTCGCTGAAACATAGCATACACATCGCCTGAAGCGTGGACTTTTAAGTCCATTACGATCCTTTCAAATGAAATTGTGGACACAGAAAGATGATGGCTGCATTTTGTTCAATGCAGACAGCCTGTCCGATGATAAAATTAGCATGTATGTTTTGCAACGGAAGGTTACCTCGCCACAAAAAGTATTTATGATTCAACAACGTCTAGCGAGATGACAAAATAACGTTATGATGAACACTGTCCGCTTTCTACAATGTTAGTGGGGAGATTCTTTGATCCTGTGCCATTAATATGAAGGTATTACCTCGTCAAAAGTGAATATCTTTTGTACCGTAATATCTTCAGCAGATACGCTTTTTATATCAAATTCATAGCGTGAAAGGATATATACATTTTGATAAGCCATTATAGCGACCCTCTCGCACACAGTTATAGCTCGAAGACCGGGGTATATTGACGATTCGTTTCCTTTGAAGTAAAATTGCACCGTAACGGCTGTAACAAGACAGAGTCATAGGTGTGTTTTGTGAACTGCGTTTTATTCTTCCCCGTGCTACATGTTGTCATTAACTAGTGTAGACCCCCTGTCGCCATCGAGCGCGTGGTATAGCAACTACGCTACAGGGTTTCTCAAATCCAACTTGAACTCTGAGACTTGGGTGACGACAGATCATTTTCGGAAATGTTGAAAGATTCTCTGTATTTTTTACAAGATATCAGTATATCGTAAATGACAATTTTAAACATTCTGTCGTGACTGCAGGTATGCCAGAATAAGGGGCTGTGAAATAGCGTCCCAAAGACACTGCTGGAACACGACAACAGGTGTGTCTCAATCACATGCACTCAGAGACGAGTACGCTAATTGTTAGAGTGATGAAATATGATGATTAAACCAACTTGCAAAACGGTATTCTTGAAAGATTAAATTTAAAAAAGAGTTGGTGATATGAGCTCAGAGGAGGTAACTCTGTTGTAATTTCTGCCTCATAATGCTTAGTTGACAAAGTATGGAGTAAAATGTATCGCAAACTTGCTTTTATTTGCGCTGATGACTTGATAGGACAAACAAACGTGCCCAATTGTGTTATATTCAACTGTACTAAATCTACACTGTACGCTTACAAAACTTTCTCCAAAGAGGGCGCAACAAGGACAAGAGAAAAAATATTTGTTTCGGATAACTAGACCATGTTATATGTACTCTCCTTTCAAACTCATGGACCGTACTTTCAGTTTTCTCTTGATTCTCGATGAATCTCGCGAGATTTGAAGGAAAGTTGAACATCACGCGTAAACGTTGACGTTGGCGTACACGTTGACGTCTGGCAATCCAAAATGGCCATTTCGTCTTCAGTAAAAGTGTTATCAGTGACATGTGCAAGTTTAAGAATTGTGATTGAAGTACTGTATGATATGGAGTCGTTTCCCGAATTTCACGGTATTCGCATAAGATGTACAATAAAATAGAAAAAAGATGAGTGATCAGTGGGGTATATTTAGTGTTGAAACACAGTGAGCAGTGCAAGGTGTATTTCAAGATATTCTGCAACTTTGTTCAGTCTACATTTCGAAAAGCAAATCACCAAATATCAAGCAATTTTGCACGAAGCGTGCATAGAATGAGTGAGATGCACACAGAATACTTAAACATGGTGTGCTACAGATTTAATACATAAAATTCCATAAAGTGTGCTATACGTTTTGGTAAATACAGCTTTAAATACACCAGCATTTATATGCCTTGAAACATTTAACATCAAGCAGTAAAAAATTCTACTCAAAGTAAAACTATTATTCATGTTTTCACGATAACTTAATAAATCACTTGTACGTATGCCACTCAAGTCAAAATTAATTTGGTAATGAAATCGAAAATTGCACTTTCATATTCATCGTAGTCTTCTTTATTTGATACACAATATACTATATGACCATATTACTTAAGGCATTGAAAATACATCAGGCTCTCTTTGCTTTAAAACATGCATATTACGACTTTCGGGATTTCGGGAAAAAGGCATTTCCGATGGGGAAAGTAAACAATCTTCATTATGTGACAAGTTACATTTGTAAAGACCAGGCAGTGGTTGACATAGATGCAAATATAAATGCATGCATGCGTATGAGCAAACGTATTATGTACGTACGTACGTACATACATACATACATACATACATACATACATACATACATACATACATACATACATACATACATACATACATACATACATACATACATACATACATACATACATACATACATACATAGGGGGTCTTGCATCTGATACCCTATGGTACATTGAATATTTATTGAGAAAAAAATACATTACAATACAATTAACAATAACGACAATAGTCATAAACGTCAATTGACTCAAAGCATGATTTCATATCCACAATTAATTTGTATCCTTGCCAGGACGCATACAAATGTAGTCTAACAATATGCACTGATTCAGCTTCGAACACGACAGATCACGTGTAACAGGTCATGTGAACTTTGAAAATGGTGCAAAGGCGACGTGAAGGGGCACTTGTCTTACAATGTCAAGCAGCAAGGAACACGTATGTTCTGTATATGACGCGGAAACAAGTTAATAGTCCGATGTACCAATTACACCAAACATATGTTACAAAGTATTATCGTTTTAAAGACTAGATGCACATCTTTCAAATCTTTCACGCATCACTTGTCAAGAAACAGTGATCTTACCCGAACGCCTTTCGTTTCTTCCTGTCATTTGCATAGAAACAAATTTACAACAGATCGCTCTCGTGCAACTAGTACACGTCTACCCCATGGTAAAACATGTCAACTGAAAATGCCCAAGCATGTATGTAGCGTGGTGCAGTTGTCTGTAGATTGACACTCTTGTTTTCCCTGACAAAACGCCTATGTCACTCGAACAGCATCATCACATTTTACTTAGCCGTAGATGTGATAACAGCAACATTTTAAAAGTTTAATATACAACTTATAAGTTATTTGACGTGAAACATCAATACACCCATTCGTTTACTCATATGTTGCTATGAGCAACATGTACAAAGTTTCATCAAAATCAATGCTGTCAACATTGATAATATATAGCTTCATTTAGATGAGATATTCAAATTAGCAGTTGGCTAACATGGAGCTGCCATATGTCCTTCACTGTTGTCAAGTGACAAGCTCCATCAAATTTGGCCAGTCCTTCGAGATGTAAATTGCTAAATATGATAATATAGGCCTATATATAAATATTAGCAGTTATTTGACTTGAAACGGTAGTATTTCTCTTAGTTCACTCATACATTATCATTATTAATATCTGTACCAAGTTTCATCGAATGGTCTACTGTTGACTTTGACATATAGCTTCAATTAAACGTACAATTGATTGAAGTGAACAGTCAGCTGACATTAAACATTTTCAGTGTGTGTGAAAGGTTTACTCAATTTTAATCACGTCCTTCCAGACATATCCCTGATGGTGAAAGTTCACTGAATATTAACATTACAACATCATTTGAATATTGAAATTAACAACATCATTAACATGCAACCGTTAAATGACCTCGGAAATCGTAATGTTTTTGTACGCTCAATATCTATAGCAATATTCAGCAAATGTGATGCTGTCATTATCATTCATTATGCAAATTAGCATTAAGTATACATGTCACGCTTACAGAAGACTATTCAGTTCTTGCCGGTTTGTTTTACAAAAAATCTATAAACAAAATTTGATTGTGATCTGATAACCCTCTCTTGAGACAGACAAACGGACAGACAGACACATAGAATTAGACATTGGCATGACATTAGATTTCATGGGTGAACAAGGGAGCTAAAAAGCTGCCATACGAGATATCACACTCAAGATTACCGGCATAGGTATAACAAAACATGTCGTTATCACATTTCTGATGATAGGCATGAGGTTAACGCTGTGTTGGTAATCTTCAGAGTTTTCTTTCACGCAGATACTCCAAGTGACGATTGAGAGCGCTAAGTTCTTCCAGAATTAAAATAAGACTTAAGTAGTCGACAAGAGTTTTAGTGAATAATTTAGAATATACCTAAAGTTATAGATTTCATGCGTTTACAAAGTAAAATATCTTACATTCTAAATTTCTACCACCCATATCTGCAGCGTGCTTCATCAAAATTGAATCAGGTTTTTAGATTTTCACAGATCCCTTTACACTTCAAAAACAGGGAATGCAGATCAGGAAACAGACAACTAACTAATATTCGGGGTAATACAACCGTCAAGGTCATCCGTACACGTGATGAAGGCAATGATATGCATAAGGATAGCAGTGCCCGTCCAAAGAAATAATTCATGCGTTGAGGTCTCCTCTGTGAAGGAAGCATGTCTCTGTAGAAAAGGATTAGCTCTCAAATCTCCCGTAAACATTATTAAACATTGACGGCTGCCACGGGCTGTCAGACGCCGAATATCAAAACTGTGTTAACACTCTTTGAGTGTACAATCTATGATATAGTTGGAACGGAGGAGAAAGTGGCAGCAAAGAAGGTATATAGTATTCTGAAGAAGCTATTGCTATAGACAAATATCTCCTCTATCATGGATATTATTTTTTTTATATCTAGTTCTGCATAAAGGTCGACGAACAAGCGGAAAACTGTGAACGATTTATTGGAAATTCGGACAGTGAAAGTAAATATGTTGTGGTAATCTATGTCAACATGTTCGAGCATTTTCGTCTCTGGGCCTCGAAAGATGCCAATACCATTATCGTCGCCTCTGTTTTGTGGTATTACAGCCGACTGGGCGATGACACTGCGCTGCAACTCTGTGATTTCATCATCGGCATCCTACTGGGGTGGCTGATATTGTTGCCTTCGCTGAATAGTGTCTCCTACGATGGGTGGTCATGCATGTATTTGCATATCTCGTTGTTACCAGGATTCTCCACCAACTGTTATGCTCATGATCGATGTAGTCCAGGAAATTCGCTCGGTGCAGAGAACTACCCCAAGGTCCAATACAGTTGAGACTTTCAAGACGAAATGACAGTCGATCAGGTTCACTGTAGAAGTGTAAAATTACACAGTTGTTGGGCCAAGGTTAGAATGACACCAGTTCTTGTTCTAAATTCTCATTGTCCCCTTCCTTTTAAAGGAATCATGGTATTGTTTGCAGATTGATTTGGAACCTAAAAATATTAATAATCGTCAATTGTTAACAATAATACAATCACTCTTTCATCGGAAAGTATATTACATAAATATTTTCTCAATTGGTGCCAAACAGCCAAGAACAATTATTTTGCTTGTTAGATTTCTTTCGGTTCGTATCTTTTATAAATTCTCCCAACTTGTGACCTGTACATTGGCCCTTGTGCAGAATTAGGTATAAAATGACACTAACGGTAGAGAGAACTTTGTCTGTAACACTATTTTTTTATCATCTGATAAGGTCATTGGTGTTCCCTGCTGAACAAAAAAGCAAGCCGACACATGCTAAGTATTGAGGAAAAACACTTGCCACTATCTCAACACGATAAAAATACTTTGCATCTGCATCGATCAAGTATTTACTAAAGCAGGTTCCGCATTTATACTTACTGAGAACTTTATAGAAACAGCAAGTCGTCCATTGTAGCTCATTAAAGCCAACATGGACCAGTAGGAAACGTTCCCTCGTCTTTGTGATCTTTGTCATCGTTAGACATCAGATGCTCGAATGGTATTCTAACACGATAGTTGATAGACATCACTCCAAAACGCTGGCGACCCAATGATTTAAGCGTCTAATCGGTCAGACATAGGACGATGGCATGCTGAAAGCCTTGAGCCAAATGGCAAGTCACTGACCACCATTTTGTACAGGAATGGCTGGCACTTCTCCGTCGTACCTCGAAAAAGGACCATTGAGCAACAGACGAATAACTTTCCACTGTCATTTTCGTTGATATAAATCAACCAGTTTAAATGAATAGTAAGCAACAGCTGACAATATTAATGATAATATTAGTAGCTGTCACTTTAACTTAATTTCAACGATAATTGCATTCATACCCCAATATGTCATTCAATTTTTCTTTTATAAAATATCGACTTTGAACATAAGGTACTACAAAACATGCCAGAACGTAAGGTCATTCACAGTTAGGAAAACGTTCCATTATCCGTGTCACTCATAATCAGGTAATAGACAACCATAGCTGTCTGAACGAACTATCGGCCGAAGAACACCTCGTTATAAATTTGCGTGCAAGGCTGTTGAATCCCTTAATAAAGCCTATAATAATAATGCCTCTTGGATATGGCCTAAAGTCAATGTGAATTCAAAAATGACATTTATATGATGTTTTACATAGTTTGGACAGGATTAATGTTAAACGATGTGTATTGATTCACTGAAAAGTGCCTCTGAAATGGCATTAGACTACCGAGTATCCTCACTTGGTAAAGTGTTGACTATCCGTTCGGCATGAATAATTTACATCCAATTGAGGTAAGATAATGAAAGTGTATCTTTTCTGAGGATAGCTGTACATGGATTAATGTCATTTCGATCATTTGAAATACACAATTGACGTATTTTCAGTTGATTGTCAAACTGACCAAATTGCGTTGACCATTTAGAAATCTGACGTTTATTGTGACCCTAAATGTAATTGGCCTTGTTTCGGTGACTTTGAACCCTTTTTGTCGCTCTTAGGAGGTCATACACTTCAATGCTATCTTACATTGACAAATTGCGAACGTCATTTTGCCCACAATTGAGTAAGATACATATCCTACTTCTTTTCCCGCCGATATTTCCATGCTTACGTAAGGGTGTGATGGTTAGCATGTATGATGACCCAGGGTGGTTAAATGCAATGGTGGGATAGTGGTACCCCTATGGGGCAGCTTTCCAAGAAACGTCGGTCTGGCAGCTGAAGGTACTTGCGTCATCTCCTGTTGTGTCGAGACTGCCTGCTGATGTCCATTGAGTTTCCAAGAAAGATGCTAATCCTTTTTTGATAAACATCAACAGACAGTCCTCAAAAGATTCGTAGTAAAAAGAGACTCGCACTGAATTCGAGCAAAAAGGGGCGACCTAACACGGTTCAAGCCAAAGTACTATGGTAAGGCACAAAATGGTTTGGAATGCTGCATCTACGTATAATTTCTTCTTCAAATTACAGATTGCACAGTGTAAACTCGAAACCGGAAGAGCATCATCGTGTCTCTGACGTGCGTATGGGGTTGCGGTTCACGGTCCATAAACCTTTCCGCCGGAAGATCGTTAAGTCAAGAAAGAGTAGAGGAGAGAAGAGTTGCCCCTGGCGATTGGACGGCAATGAAATTATCTTGAGAAAATATAATTACGGGAGAAATACACCTCACCATCGCGAACTCGTCAGTCGTTTTGCGTCATGGAGCTTGTCGCATTGGATATAAGATGCGATGGTTCAGTTGCGAAGGAATGTTTCCCAGCGTAATCGCCTTATATGTTGACTTAATAGCAATTAACTATGGAAAGAAACTATTTCCATATATACATAATTAATAGATATGTCATGGTCGACAACTGTGTCTGTATTTCTTGTGATGTCATATATATAATACAAGATTTTCTGTGAAGCAGATTTCGAATCAAGGGAGTATTTTAGTAAAACGAATCCAGGCCATTTGCTGCGAATCGACTTCAGTTTTTTGCCATTCTTCTTTGTCATGATGGCACACTATTACTTTGAAGTGCACAATTGCCCTCTACGTGGCAATAAAAACAGACCTGCCTCATTAAGTACGGCTTGTCTTGAAAAGGTTACGGGCCAACGTGGATGAAGCTGAGAAAGTCTGTGTCCATGCAATCGTATCTTTAGATGCCATTCAGCAATGGTTCTTAATAGCTGTCCGTTTGTCGCTCAGACGTGAATTGGTCGGCGACAGTGACGGGAAATACGCGGGAGAAAGAAACATGTATTCGGTGAGGCATGATCTGGATTTTCACCCATTTACCTAGCTCCTCTTGAATACAGGGACATAATTCCATTTGCGATTTCTTGGCGGTTGGTGGCATTTTCCTTGGACAATGGTGTCCACACACAGCATTGTGGATGAAAGATAACTTATCTTTAGCTGACGGGCTTAGAATATGGGCTTTTGATGTACAAATGCGATAGCGATTCCGCGAGTGGGAGACTTTTCCAATCGCTTACAGATCGTAATGGAATATTCACCAGAAGGGATAAAAATGAAATAAAATAAAAAAAAATGCACCTGTAGTCATTTAAGCCTCATTAATTTTACAAACTTGTCATCTAATTTCAGGCATACCTGTATCCCACGCAAGAGTGATGAACTCCAATTTATGAAAAAATGAATACTGTCACTTTTAGAAGATATTCTGGGCATGTTCTTTGTATTAAAAGATATCGGTAACCGACGTCGGTATGGAGACAAGCTGATGAAGTAGCCGTAATTACCGTATCACAATGACTATATAGTGATCATAAAGCTAAACAGCACGGCTGTTCAGCTGTCGATGATTGCCTGTACGGGGGAATAAAGCTACGACAGAAAAGACGAAGGCAAAACAAACAAACACACAAGTTAATATGCCATTGGTGCAGAACCATTCTGTCGTTTTTCGGGTTTCGATTATTAATGCCTAAAGCATATCCAGTGCCTTCCATGTTTTATGTCATAGTACCTAGCCGCACTCATATTCCATTTCTAAATGACTCATGCCATCGCACTCAATACCAAAACAATCATGACGCGGTAGCTTTAATCCTTTTTGGTTTTTACAACAACTGTGACTAAACTCAGCCACAAACACTACACGCAAAACAAATCACTGACGCATGCGGAACTGCCAGATTCTTGTTACTTTCCTGACATGCTACAGGCGGACAAGATAATCCGTGTGTCTGCCATTACGTCATTACGTGACGAGTTCCTGTCATGGTTGGCGTGACTTTAAAAAACATCCACCGTGCTTGTCGTCTGCACTTTAAAGAAAGTGTCAGACCAGCCTAATCAATCATTGAGGGATAATTTTAGCGAATATTGGAACTAGATTTGCGTACTTGCGTTTTAAGAGGTTTAACTCCGGGAAGCGCGAGGCAATATTTTAGGCGGATACAACAAATTATTGAGGAAATAATTTCAAAGCACTCTTTGGTAGAGGAGGACCAGAGTAAATATCGCAACAACGAAACCGTGACAACGACAACTGTCACAGATATGAATTGCCTGTGGGCGTTAGTGTAGTGATGTAATGAGTGAAATACGTTTGATATTTAAAAAATTTTCCATCGCAAAGCTTCCGATAAATCCCTGATATTGCATTAATTACGGATGAACCAGAACATCTTGGAAATTGATATGCGGTGTAAGACCAAAAAGTAGGCTAAACTAGATAGTAAAGTTGGAATCAACCAATATTTTTGATCGACTATAATGCTACTCTTATAATGAAGAAAATATCAAAATCATCATGCTAGGTACAGTCGTGATTGAAATTTCTTATAACTTTTTTTACCATTCGTATATTCAACTTTGGTCTCGTTGTGTAAGAGTCACATAAGTAAATGGTAAGATGTAGCTACACAAAAGCAGAAATGCACGAAATCGAAATAAAACACAAAGAAGCCTTCGGACCAAAAATAAGGACGGAAAATAAAGCGACCATACATAATGACCTACCAGACACAAAGTAGATCTATGAGTGCCGAAATGCATAGAATTGGGTATAGAGACAGATACGTGTTGTCCCACTGTATTTTAAATTTTATGCTCATTCAGTAAAGTCAGTAGGAAATAAGCCTACAACAAAGTATATGCAATATAATGGGATTTGGATGTCATGTATATCATGTTGATAGGGTCTGATACTTTTTCATGCCATACCCGAACTATTATCTGCATGAAGTTGCAATAGTCATTTATTATAGTTGCAAGAACGTTCTACGATATTTCTGATCAAAATGTGCACGATGACCGTCAAAGCTGATTAGCAGGAAAACACACAATAAATAATCATTTCTTTACCATCGCTTTGTAAACTCTAGGGAGTTGCCAAATCTCGAATAAATCTCCATCACGGAAACGTTAGGAAATGGGCCTAAACAAGAGGAAATGGTTAGACCCCAATTGAAAATTCGTCTCTGATATAGATAGAAGGGCGGAAAGACACAAATGATGATAGTGTACAGAATTCTACACAAAACCTACACGTGTGTAAAATACTAGAGGACAGATAAGCAAAAAAAGTATATATATATATATATATATATATATATATATATATATATATATATATATATATATATATATATATATATATATATATATATATATATATATATATATATATATATATATATATATATATATATATATATATATATATATAGTTTTATGTACACATCGGAATCTTGAATAACTTTAATAGTGTTGAATTTTCTAAATTGTCAAACGTACGTTTATTTTCTAAATTTGCTACCCAGACAAAATGAAACTATTTTGAAAACAAAATTAAAAAACTAACAATTATTGATATCTTCATAAGAACGAAGCCTCCATTTTTCTAATTTGATCCGTTAGTCGTATCGGTGTTTATAGTTTGTTTTCTGGCCCCTTCAAGAGGTCCCAAGAATAACGAGAGGCTCTTTATTATATTTGAAAACGGTAAAAAGTTTGATTTCGAATGATTTTTCCGAAATCTTCAGTTAAAACTCAGTGAGTGTCTTTATAAGTGTAACCAGATGTTATAAATATATTATTTTAACCGTGAACATACCTATAGGTTTCTAAATTAATGGTGCTATCAATGACAATGTATAGCCAATTTTCCTCTTCAGATGCCCTTAAGGTTAACTAACTTTCATGCCATAAAAGACATACAGTGCTCGATGATGCCTCCTGCGAGTAATGCCATAAAGTAAATTTGTGTCAATATTCTCAGTCCAATTGACAACTCATATCTAAAGGATTGGACCTGTTTGTTCGAACTGTTCACTTCGTATCCCTGTATATGTCTGACCACCCTGATAAAATGAATTGGAAGATACCAAAATTTGGTGAAAGGGTTATATTTCTTCCTGATGCTTTTAACTTTTGCAGAGGATTCAAGTTCACGTTTCGAGCGTTACGGAGACACGATATCGTCCTTGTGAATAGCGTCTCGCCGCACCATTCGCATCGATCGAGGAGTTTGGTTGGAATCAATATCGCTGCTCTTTCAACCACCTATCGCCTACTTGTGTGCAAAAGGAATCATAAACATGTCATTACTGCTTTTTTAAACCGTAAATTGAGTCAAAAAGCCTACCATACCCTCTTCATGGATGTACAAATGAGACATTCATGCCCTCTTCAAGACACAACTAAAGGTAACATATCATTAAACTGTCTCATGAGGATATGCCATGAGATTTAAAACCCTAAAATGTGTATAATGATTTGCCACACTCTCTTCAAGAAGTCACGTTTTCAGAGAAGCATTTGTCTTTCCCAGCTTTTCAAGGCCTTACCACCTGCCGTATTCCTACCTTTCATAAAAAAATGTCTCAGACTTTCGGAAATGAGCGATAACCGACGAGTTACACTGGTAAGACTTCCTTTAGTTAAACATCATGAAGCTACTGACAATATTTTCTGAACACACACTGCAGTTGTTGACTGATTGCTTTTTGGGGTACTGACAGTTTGCTCTGGTAATTATGCTCTGTTAGTATTCTAACAGTCACATCCGCACAAATCAGGCCGTATTCAGGCATCAGTTTGAGGCGATCGATAGACCGGCAACCTTTAGGCCGCATGAACTTTGACATTTTCTCCACAAGTCCATCACTGAGAGCTCAGGATCTAAACTTAAATGCTTCATGTTCAACTTTTCCCTGCGCTCAAATGGATGCAAACTTATGCCGGGTCGTTTCTGGTCCGTTAATACAGTGCTCGACTCAGGGTGACTTGTCTTCGTGTAGTTCCGGTTTTTCTGAACAATAGTGATGTCGCCTTTTTATCCCAAGCGTTCATTCGGTCAGCTAATATAGATCTCTCTGTTAACAGATAAAGGCATGCACACACATTCTCATCTCTAATAAAGTGACAAGAACAAATAATAGCGGACCACGTTTGTGACCGTTTGAGTTTACCTTTAGTGACGTCATACGGAAGCCATATAGTGACGGCAGAGTCTATCAGCAAATCAAACGACCGTGTTTGTCAACTGTGGAATGTTCAGAGTTTGATTTATTTTGGGTAATTCACGATCGATCGGTCACAGGTCAGATGGTCTTGTGTGTGTCTTTCATAGATCTTCCTTATTTTCAACTGAATGATGCTTATTTGCATATCAAGGCGGACAAACAGAAGTGCTTGTACTGTACAGGTATCATGAAATTAAAAACCAATTGCTGTTCTGCAAGGACTTCAGCAGAACTTTAAACATTGTTGGGCTTCATTTACCAATGTTTACCCATTCTAACAGAGGCCTGAATTGCATCAAGCTTTTGCAACAATCGACCCTGTCATACTCACAACAACAATAAATGATTAGAGTAACTTCCGTGTAAGAATAAATGTCACCACAATGTCGTAAATTGCCACGATGGAACAAGATCGCGCATGTGCACACGTTTTTTATTTTTAGAAGATTCCATGCGAGCGCTTATTGAGTTTCAATTTCTCACGTATAAAATAAGTCTTCCGAAGTAGCTTTCTTTTACGAGTGACATTTACTTAAAATGTCTTAAAATCGGTCACAAATATAGCGCACGTCAAAATGAGTATCCATAAAGCACTTCCCTATTTTTTGAAAAAGGTGAGCAATGTTGTTTTATGCTAAAGTTGTTAAAATGTTCTCAAAAGTTACATTTCAGGCAAATTTTACGACGTTTATTGTATGTCTCTCATGAAATCTGAAAAGAGGAGACATTAGAAGGCTTTTAAACCATTTTCGTGCCCTCAAAAAACGCACACCATGAAAACATTCACGTCAACTGGACCCGAACACATAATGGCTTCGGAACGACGTAACCTTCAAGTTCACTGTTTGCCCACCGAGCAATGAGCTCTGTGCACTTATGGTTAATTTTGCAATTCGGGAGGCTTTCACACCGGCCTATTTACGTTAAGGATGTGAGGATGCGTGCCTCCTGCGTTGATTTCAAGGGCCTGATAAAGTTTTAAAAACGCACTCGCGATCACCGCCGTTTCATCCTCGCTAATTAATTCAACTGCAGATCCTACGATGGCGCCACCCTGTCGACAAATTTTGCGGGCAACACACACACGCGTCCGGTTGCTTCCGTTCTGTCCGAGGTTGCCGATAAGCCGTGTATGAATAAGCAATCGATTGTCTCTCTCTGCTCGACGAACCGGTTTCCCAAGAAACGCCGTCACTTATGACAATATACAGGTTTGTCAAAAGGACAGTTCCGAAAAAATTAATAATATTTTCACCATAATTGTCCCGGAAAACAATAACACTTTGTCGTCTCCCTGAGAAATGCTGAAATACACAGTGTCAGCTTTGCCACTTTCCCGCCACATTGAGGGGCGAGAACTTTACAAACGACAAGGCATTGTATACAAATATAAAATATTATTGTTGACAAATGAATTCTAGTCCGGGCCAAAATTCAAGCATTATGAACAATTACATTCAATATGAACATTATCTTGAAACAAGCCTTGTTAAAAGCTGAATACAGGGCAGTTCGATGTGGTTTTAGGATAAGAAAAGGGAACCAAATTTTACAAACGGGAACAGATACAATGGAAAACATCATAGTTACCGTTAAGTGAAACAGCTGTAAATAAATTGTACTAGATGTCTTGTGTGAAAAGCACTTACAAAAATTCAATTAAGGCCAGCAAGTTTCATAACGTGAATTTCGAGAAAAGCAATTTTCTCCGAAAAATCCATTGATTTTGCAAAGTTGATCATGTGTTATTTTAGAAAAAAGTACCACAAAACTATGGAAATTCTGGTATGATTTATTTTATTTTGCATGCAGACTACCCTATTCTTACGATTTCCGTGCCCCTTGTCTGTCTTTTAGAGTTGTATCGTGACTGAAATATTCATTAGCTCAACTTTCTGTGGGTAATAATATCATAAACCAGTGTAATATCTCAAGTTATCTCGTAGACCCGGCGGTGAAATTCGTCAAACCCGCCCTGATGAGTCGCGCTATCGCTCACCCATCGGGAGATTACGACCAAATGAAATATTTATCAAATGTATTATCACCTGGCGATGAAATCTTGATTTCTGTCGGTTCATAATAAGAAATTAATCCGTGGTTGATGGCAACCCGAGGGGATGGTATTTGATTTGTTGCGAAACTTTGGGGTTGCGCGCCATACGACCACCTGTTACGTACCACATTGATGACGTCAGTAACGCCCTTGATTCGTTACCGAAGAAAGTTCGTATATGTTGTCAATTATTGCAAAAAAAATCGATTACATTTTTTTTTCATTTTTGGATGAGTATCTGCTCTGGCTTTTGTACCTCCTACGAACGACATGCTCAGAGTATGTGTCACAAGAAAAATATGACGCGGACCTGTCAGCTGAGTGATGGCGATTATGCTAGTGACATGCCCATATATGGTGTGGCAGACCACGCCCCGATTCGAAAGCGGCTTTTATTAACAGTTTTTGTAGTCATGTGTGGGTAGTTGCAAGAATCTATATAAACCTTAACCACTTAGTCCTCGGCATATAATGCACGCAAAGAGGGGAGTGTAGGCCAATCGATTCTAGTCAACTGCCCGGAATATTAGGAATACTTGCCGCGCCAAATAAAACGCAGAGGTCGGTCAAGGTAAGCCAACTTTCTTTTTTATCGACGTTGTGAGAGAAATCCGTCACCGGCCGTCCGAACCTTCCTCAACGATGCTCTAATTTGACAACTCCATGAAAAAAAATCGTGTGTTTGTAACGGCTTTCATGCGGATTAAGTTAAAGTGTACGAATCTTACAGATAGGCACGTTCGAATAACAACACGTAAGTCGAATCTATATTTCCAATTTGGACCGCAAAAGCCACACCAAGGCTGAATGTTTAAAGCCTTGAGTGTGTTTCTAAGATTGCATCGATATCAAAGCATTTTTACCTGGCCGAATTCCTGGTGTTGAAGCTGGCTAGCACAGCTGTATGCATGGAACACTCTTAAAATTTCTGATCTACCCTCATCGCTGAACGAGATGGAACCGCCTGATGGTTCGTAAGATGTCTATGTGCAGCATAATTTGCATTGAGTGGTCATCGAAATAACGTTGTAGTAGAGGGGGCAGCATAGTCATTTCTCCCAACTAATACCTCAGACGCGAAACTTTCGACATTTTATCAACAGAATGGGAAGATTACTCAGAGATCCAGAGATAGAGAGAGAGAGAGAGAGAGAGAGAGAGAGAGGGGGGGGGGGAGGAAGGAGGGTGGGAGAAAGGCGGAGAGGCAGGATAGACAGACAGACAGACAGACAGGCATACAGACAAAAACCTACACAGACATAAACAGACAGACAGACAGACAGACATAAACAGACAGACAGACAGACAGACAGACAGACAGACAGACAGACAGACAGACAGACACAAATACCGTAACACGGACAGAGGGATAAGGAGACAAAGAGAGGGGCAATGAGAGAAGCAGGCAGACGGGCGCGAGCTTAGACTTATAGACGGAGAAGAGGAGCGGACAGATAGTTATACAGGCAGTCAGACAGATAGACACCATTGGCTGACATAGCTTCACAGGCAGTCATAGAAAAGTAGGAGGCCTGCAGGTAGAAAGACAGACGGACGGATGGACGGACAGACAGATAGACGGACAGATGCAAACAGACAGAGTGTATAAAGAGTGCAGAGAGTGTTTAAAGTGCAGAGAGATAGACAGACCGACAGATAATAACGAACAAAGGAAATAGTATGTACGGGCCACAGAGGGAAAGGGAGACAGATATAGAAAAAGGAGCGCGTACTCAAGGGTTTATAAATCAATAGACATACTCAAAATTAATATCATCAAGATAACATCTTAAGAGCCCTATTTTGTTACATTTTATAGTACCCGGGTTGATATCTAGTGTATTATCGGTTGAAATATCGATGCAAGCTCGTATCTAATCACGATTTATGCGTTATAAAACAAAAATTGCCGGTGTGTGAAGACTGTATATAAAATACTTTCTAGGAAGCCGTTTGCCGTTAAAGCTTATTTCATTTTGTTCAGTTTACTGACGTAGTCAAACTGATAGTTACCATAGAGGAGTTGGTTCTGCTATGTGCATATGTCCTGCGGGGTAACTTGGTTTCCGTTGTCCAGTGACGATTTTTGACGAAATAAATGTTGCCTTCCACTATTTCTGCATGGTTGCCCCCGGTTACATATTTTTTCTGAACGCCTTTAATCAATTGTGGGTATTTGTATGGGCATTGAAATCTGAAATGCGTGCACGAGTCAGTGAACCAAGCAGTCACTGGAGACTTTAGCTTGGTGTCATCTTTCGATGGACGGAACTGGGAAGATAATGAAAATTCACGGGTATCATGCGATAATGGGCCGTCTGACGGGATGCGGACTGACGGGCACACTGCCGCGAAAGTACGGCATGAGCCGAGGCGGGCCCGCTCTCTGACGCGTCCCTGGGGTGACTACGGCGAAGAAGCGACTCCATGTGACAGCAAAATTGACCCCACTTTTTAGAAGCCGGTGGAAAGTGTGACACTTCAGGGAATGTGATAAGCCGAGTGCTGACACGCGCTCCACCGGCGCTATTATGTAGGCATTCAAACCAAAGTGTACCTGCGTGATTACCTCGCTTCTTCCCGAGCGAATCACAATCCGCCACTGTGACAGAAATTGAAATTTGAAGAGACGGCGGTAAGAGCTCTGAGGGCTTCTCATTCCTCTAATACGCTCGACCTTTACCAAAATGGTCTTCTATGCTATTCTCCCTTTACACGACAGTGTGTGACAATTTGCGTTCCTCATAAACGTCATTCCCCGTGTATCTTCCGACTCAAATCAAATCGGCGCCAATACCCTCGATGCTGACTCTCCCCTTCGACAGAAATAACAATTTATGATATTTTCCTCGGCTGCTGAACTTGAACCTTTTCTGTTGATGAGCTTTTAATATCGATTGTCCACAGTAATAATAATAACAAGTCACTGAGACGCGTTTTAGCGCTGGATGGAAATATATTGTGCCCTTGTTCGTTCTTTT